>NC_133122.1:94261996-94561996 GCF_033568475.1 Henckelia pumila
TGAGATTAGTTCCTTAATTACCTTATATTTGTTACGGGCTACTACATTCTCCCCCACTTAAGATATTTCGTCCTCGAAATTAGTTCTTAAGTACTGAATGTAAAGCAACATGTAAAATCATCTTTATTCAAATCAAACGTTTAATGAGTTCACAACTGAATACAATTCAAAAACAAAATCAAAATAACTCAGGATGTTCTGAACACATCATGCTATCTAGTTCCCAGGCTTCTTCGGTGCCTCGGCGTTGCCACTGAACTAACACAAGAGGAATGAATTTATTCCGCAAGACCATATCCTTATGATCCAGGATACGAATAGGTCTCTCTACATAAGTCAAATCCGTATCCACCTGAACTTCAGACGGCTTCAGAATATGAAACTGATCCGCCACATACTGTCGCAAAAGAGATACGTGGAACACGTCGTGGATACTAGACAGATATGGGTGCAAGGCTAAACGATAAGCCAGATCGCCAATGCTATCCAAAATCTCAAACGGACCGATAAATCTGGGAGACAACTTTCCCTTGAGGCCAAATCTGCGGAAAGGTGAAACTCTCAAAAACACTTTGTCCCCAACATCAAACTGCAAGGGCCTACGCTTGGTATTAGCATATCTGGTCGACGATCCTGTGCAATCTTAATCTGTTTCTTGATCTGATCCACAACATCTCTTGTCTGCTGAACTAACTCTGGTCCTTTAGCCTGTCTCTCCCCCACTTCTTTCCAGAAGAGTGGAGTACGACAACTTCGCCCGTATAACGCCTCAAAAGGTGCCATACCGATGCTACTATGATAGCTATTGTTGTACGCAAACTCAATCAATGGCAAATGATCCTGCCAGGCTGAACCAAAGTCCATAGTGCATGCTCGAAGCATATCCTCCAATGTACGGATAGTGCGCTCTGGCTGACCATCTGTCTCCATATGATAGGCAGTACTGAAACTGAGAGTAGTGCCCATCGCATGCTGAACACTCCCCCAGAACCTAGAAGTAAACCTGGGGTCTCGATCGCTGACAATGCTCACTGGCACTCCATTAAGTCGAACAATCTCCTGAATGTACAACCGTGCCATACGATCTACAGAGTACTCTCAGCTATAGGCAATGAAATGCGCTGACTTGGTGAGTCGGTCTACCACAACCCAGATAGCATCATAATTCCTCGAGGTCACCGACAAATGGGTCACAAAATCCATCGTGATAAACTCCCATTTCCACTCAGGAATAGGCAGACTGTGAAGCAAACCTCCAGGTCGTCGGTGTTCGGCTTTGACCTGCTGACACACCAAACATCTCGAAACATATTGATACACACTGCGTTTCTTCCTCTTCCACCAAAACCGAGTATTTAGATCCTTGTACATCTTGTTGCTTCCCGGATGAATACTCAACTTAGTGTTATCTGCCTGAGACAAGATCTCCTCTTGCAACTCTTCATCCTTCGGAATCACAAGCCTACCAGACAAACACAGAAATTCATCTGACTGATAGTGAAATCTAGACGTGCTACTCTCGTTGGCTAGACGAGACAAACGATGGGTCTTCGAATCAGACATCTGAGCCTCCCAAATCGGCGAATACAAAGCTGGCTCAGATAGTATCGCAAACATCTGGATACTCCGCATAGCTTTCTTGTTCTTGAAGGTATACCCTAAAGAACAACAATCTCCGATCGCACTCAACATCGAACAAGTCTGAAGTGCAGATAGTTGCACCTTGCGACTCAAAGAATCAGCGGTGAGATTAGCAGCTCCTGGATGGTACTTAATCTCGCAATCATAGTCCTTAAGCAATTCCATCCAACGACTCTCCCTCATGTTCAACTCCTCCTGAGTGAACAAATACTTGAGACTCTTATGGTCGGTGAAGAACTCAAATTTCTCGCCATACAGATAATGACGCCAGATCTTCAAAGCAAATGCAATAGCTGCCAACTCCAAATCATGAACTGGATAATTTTTTCGTGCAACTTCAACTGTCTAGAAGCGTATGCGATCACATGCCCATTCTGAGCTGGAACACAACATAACCCTGAAGAGAAGCATCTGTGTACACCACATACCCTCCAGATCCTGTCGGGAATGTCAATACTGGCGCAGAAGTCAACCGTCGTCGAAGCTCACAAAAACTCTCCTCACACCCTGGGGACCACTCGAAATCCATACCCTTACGGGTAAGCTGCGTCAACGGTCGAGCTAACTGAGAGAAGTTCAGAATGAAGCATCGATAATACCCTGCTAGACCCAAAAAACTACGGATCTCAGCAACTGTCATCGGACGCGACCAATTAAGTACAACCTCAATCTTGCTCGTATCAACAGAAATCCCCTCTCTGGATATGATATGGCCAAGAAAGACTACTCGATCCATCCAGAATTCGCACTTACTCAACTTGGCGTACAACTGCTCATCCCGAAGAGTCTGCAGTACCAACCGCAAATGAGAAACATGCTCGGCTGCATTACGCGAATACACCAGAATGTCGTCAATGAAGACCACAACAAACTTATCCAAAAACTCTCTGAAAAGCGGTTCATCAGATCCATAAATATAGCCGGCGCATTAGTCAATCCAAACGGCATTACTAAAAACTCGTAATGCCCATAGCAAGTACGGAATGCTGTCTTGGCTATGTCCTGATCTCGGACTCTCATCAGATGATACCCAGATCTCAAGTCAATCTTGGAGTAGACCGAAGTACCCTGCAATTGATCAAAATATCATCGATACGAGGCAAAGGATACTTGTTCTTTACAGTAACTTGGTTCAACTGTCGTTAGTCAATGAACAGCCGCATAGACGCATCATTCTTCTTTACAAAAAGAACAGGAGCTCCCCAAGGAGATACACTAGGACAAATGCACCCCTTGTCCAAAAGATCATGTTGCTGATTCTTTAACTCTCGCATCTTTGATGGAGCCAGACGATACGGTTCTCGAGAAATAGGCAAAGTACCCGCCATCAACTCTATGCCAAACTCGACTTCCCTAACAGGAGGAAAACCCAAAATCTCATCTGGAAATACATCTGGAAATTCATTCACAACCGGAATACTCTCTATCACAATTCTCTCAGCGGACAAATCAACTGCATAGATGAGGTAACCTTCCCCACCAGAATATTGAGCTCGACAGGCTCTCAAAGCTGATACTAATGGCATTGGGGGTCTCGCTCCCTCACCATAGAAAAACAAGATATCACTCCAATCCGGATGAAAGCGTACTAATCTCTGATAGCAGTTCACTGATGCTCGATAGATAGTCGACATGTTGTTCCCCAGAATACAATCGAAGTCATCCATCGCAAGAACCATGAGTTTTCTATCAAAATATTCCCTTCGAACTCTAAAGGGCAACCCATCACTAGACACTTAGCCAAAGCAGACTGACCCATCGGAGTAGAAACAGAAACTACTACGTCTAGTGCAATGCATGGTAACTTATGCCTCTTAACAATGTGAGAACTCCCAGCAGAATGTCCTGCGACCTCTGCTGAACGGTAGCCTGAGAACCCGATCCAGAACCAGAACCGCCTCCCCAGCTAGTGGACAATCCCTCCGAAGATGACCAACCTGTAGTAGCCCGTGCCCTAATTGAGTAATTTAAGGATTATTGCTAATTAATTGAATGAGGTATACGGACGGATCGGATAGCTCCGAAGGCCACACACGCTCAGGAAGCTCCACCGAACTGGTATACGGGGAAGGATGCTACGACAATGTGCAGATTCGCCGGGGACCATGATCAGTATATTTACGTCAGGCACACTGGACCGGGTGGGTGAATCGGTATGCTATCCCGATCAGGACCAAGATGGTTACTGAATGCTCACGTTCTCCCCTTTCCAGGGTGTCAACTATAGTGATATTTTGACTCGTGGCAGGATACGGATCTTCGGAAGCTCCGATGACAGGGATCGGTCGTTTTAGTTAGATCGAGGTCTCGGAAGTTCCGATCAAGGATCGGAAGTTATACGATCGTTGTATATAATTATGAAGGCCAGAGGAGAGACTTCACTTTCATTTGCCAATTCCGAGTTATCCTTTTCCTTTCTATTCCATTTTGGAGCTGTTCTAGTATTCTTAGGCTTGGTCCGGTGTGGGTCGCGAGCTGGGTGTGTGGAGAGGCCGTTTAGGGTCTGTGTCTGTCGTTTGCGGAGTCGTGACCAAGTTCTGGAGGAATCGTAATCAAATGGCTAACGACGGACGAAGGTATAGCTTTTGCTCCCTATAATTATTTTAGGAGTATGCAATTTGCTTAGTTTAGGCGTTTTAGAACACTTTTATGATAGTAGTATCATTTGGCTGTGTAGAGTGGACTATAGGCGTGGACATTGAGTTGGTTGTGCATTGCAATGAATTTGAGGTACGAAAGTACTGTTCGAGATAGCCTGACTGAGTATGCATGTATTATGTGACTGCATGATTTATATGCCATGATATTATGCTGCATTCATTTGCATCTTGCTGTATCTCTTTCGAGATGTCTGTTAGTAGGGGTTGTACCCTATCCTGTTAGTGGATGGACTTCCATCGATTTGGGTCCGGCGTATCCACGATTATCTCGGTATGGGAGCCACCTCCTGAAGCGACGGCCACCAGCGTGCTACATACCAGGGCCCGGTCTGTCTCTGTTATCATGATCCTTGACCTCGAGTCTATAGGGAGTCACTTTGCATGCATGTATACTCATACTCTCGCACTGAGCGTTTTATGCTCACGTCTCGTACTCTGTATTTTCTGGACACCCTATTCCATGGGGCAGGTTTGCGATTGGACGAGGAGGGTGGATCCAGGAGGGGCTAGTCAGTGGTTGGCCAGCTGGAGCTTCGTCTGGGTTTTATTACTTTTGTTTGGGTTTATACAGCTATTCGATTTGGTTGTATATTATTTGGATAAGTTACAGATTCCTTTACTTGGGATTGTATAATGTTTATGGTTTCCGCAGTTTTATTCTGATATCTATTTTATTAAGTTAAATTGCATGCCTAAGTTCTGTTTAGTTAGGTGATCCGGGTAAGGGTCACTACATTTATGGTATCAGAGCATGCAAAAGATTTCTTGGGATTTAGTCTCATCTTGAGGTATTTTTGTAGATGTCAAATCGTGACGACCAGAGTTCTCATGGCAGTGTTGGTGGGCGTTGGGGTGATGCCGACCGGGAGCATCGTCAGAGAACGGCGTCATCGTCATCATGACGACGAGCGTTTCACTGTGCGTCGATTCTTAGCTATGGGTCCCAAGCCCTTAGTTGGAGGTGAGTCTCCGGAGGATGCGGAGAACTGGTTAGACCGCATGGAGACGACTTTTCAGACTTTCCAATGCACCGATGAGCAGAAGGTGGAGACTCTTGGCTATCTTCTGGATGGGCGTGCGCGCAGGTGGTGGAGGTTTACTTCTGCACCTTTTGTTGCGGCAAGAGGAGTGGCCACCTGGGCCGAGTTTCGCACAGCTTTCCAAAAGCGGTATTTTCCTCCTGCACTCCGACAGTCGAAGGCAGGCGAGCTATTGAGTCTGCGACAGGGAACCATGTCTATCGATGAGTATCAGCAGAGGTTCTTTGATCTGCTATCCTATTGCCCCGAGATTGCTGATAGCTCAGAGATGAAGTATAATCTATTCCTTCAGGGCCTTAACCCTGAGATCCATGATCGTGTGGCGGTTGGCGACGAAATGTCCTACGAGGGTTTGGTGAGCCGTTGTCACCAGGTGGAGGATAGCATTCGGCGGAACAGGTCTTTCCCTCAATCGAGACCTGCTAGTTCTTTGGGTCCCCGTGCCCAAACTTTCAAGAAGTTTGGATCTTCTTCTTCCTCTAGTTCGGGAGGTATTGTCCGTTATGGTAAGAAGGACAAGTGTGATCACTGTGGAACCATCCATCCGACAAGTGCCGTAGAGCTTCTGGAGCTTGTTTCCGTTGTGGAGAGACTGGTCATATTCGGAGGCATTGTCCACAGTCTGGGGGAGGTGGTTCTGGATCTGGTTCAGGATCGGGTTCTCAGGCCACCGTTCAGCAGAGGTCGCAGGGACAGTCTGCTGGGAGTTCTCATTTGAGGCCACGAGCCTCTGGCCAGGTGTTTGCCCTGAGACATGATCAGGTTGTGGAGGAGAATGAGAAAGTCATCGCAGGTACATTTATGCTTTATAGTATACCTGCTCTTGTACTTATTGACACTGGTGCATCTCATTCCTTCATTTTTGCACGTTTTGTTAAGAGGCATAAGTTACCATGCATTGCACTAGACGTAGTGATGTCTGTTTCTACTCCGACGGGCCAATCTGCTTTGGCTAAGCGTCTAGTGATGGGTTGTCCTTTAGAGTTCGAAGGGAACGTTCTGTTGGCGAATCTCATGGTCCTGGTGATGGACGACTTTGATTGCATTCTGGGAATAGATATGTTGACTACCTATCGAGCTTCAGTGGACTGCTATCAGAGATTAGTACGCTTTCATCCGGAAGGGAGTGAGAGTTGGTTTTTCTATGGTGAGGGAGCGCGACCCCGATGCCTTTGGTATCAGCTTTGAGAGCCTGTCGAGCTCTAGAGTCTGGCGGGGAAGGCTACCTTATCTATGCAGTTGATTTGTCCGCTGAGAGTATTGGGATAGAGAGCATTCCTGTTGTGGATGAATTTCCAGATGTGTTTCCTGATGAGATTCCGGGTTTTCCTCCTGCTAGGGAAGTCGAGTTTGGCATAGAGTTGATGCCGGGTACTTCGCCTATTTCTAGAGCACCGTATCGTCTGGCTCCGTCAGAGATGCGTGAGTTTAAGAATCAGCTACAGGATCTTTTGGACAAGGGGTACATTCGTCCTAGTGTATCTCCTTGGGGAGCTCCTGTTCTCTTCGTGAAGAAGAAGGATGGGTCGATGCGGCTGTGCATTGACTATCGGCAGCTGAATCGAGTGACTGTGAAGAATAAGTATCCGTTGCCTCGTGTTGATGACTTGTTTGACTAGCTGCAGGGCACATCAATTTACTTCAAGATTGACTTGAGATCTGGGTATCATCAGTTGAGAGTCCGTGATCAGGACGTAGCCAAGACTGCATTCCGTACTCGCTATGGGCATTACGAGTTCCTAGTGATGCCATTTGGTTTGACTAATGCGCCGGCTATATTCATGGATTTTATGAACCGTGTTTTCAGGGAGTATTTGGACAAGTTTGTCGTGGTCTTTATTGACGACATCCTGGTTTATTCGCGTAATACGGAAGAGCATGTTTCTCACTTGCGGTTGGTACTGCAGACTCTTCGAGATGAGCAATTGTACGCCAAGCTGAGCAAGTGTGAGTTCTAGATGGATAGAGTGGTTTTTCTTGGCCATATCATATCCAGGGAGGGGATTTCTGTTGATCCAAGCAAGATTGAAGCGGTACTTAATTGGTCGCGTCCGACGACAGTTGCTGAGATCCGTAGTTTTCTGGGTCTAGCAGGGTATTATCGTCGCTTCATTCTGAACTTCTCTCAGTTAGCTCGACCGTTGACGCAGCTTACCGCAAGGGTGTGGATTTTGAGTGGTCCTCCGAGTGTGAGGAAAATTTCCGTGAGCTTCGACGGCGGTTGACTTCTGCCCCGATGTTAGCATTACCGTCAGGATCTGGAGGGTATGTAGTTTACACGGATGCTTCTCTTCAGGGGTTAGGTTGTGTCCTGACTCAGAATGGGCATGTGATCGCATACGCTTCTAGACAGCTGAAGCTTCACGAGGACAACTACCCAGTCCATGATTTGGAATTGGAAGCCATTGTGTTTGCTTTGAAGATCTGGCGTCATTATCTGTATGGCGAGAAATTTGAGATCTTCACCGACCATAAGAGTCTCAAGTATTTGTTCACTCAGGCAGAATTGAACATGAGACAGAGACGTTGGATGGACTTGCTTAAGGACTATGATTGCGAGATTAAGTACCATCCGGGAGCTGCTAATCTCACCGCTGATGCTTTGAGTCGCAAGGTGCGACTATCCGCACTTCAGACTTGTTCGATGTCTAGTGCGATCAGTGACTGTTGTACTTCAGGTTTTACCTTCAAGCATAAGAAAGGTATGCAGAGTATCCAGATGTTTGCGATATTATCTGAGCCAGCCTTGTATTCGCGGATCCGAGATGCTCAGATGTCTGATTCAAAGACCCAGCGTTTAGCTCGTCTAGCTAACGAGGATAGCTCGTCTGGATTTCATTATCAGTCAGATGGCTTTCTGTGTTTGTCTGGTAGGCTTGTGATTCCGCAGGATGAAGAGTTGCGAGAGGAGATTTTGTCTCAGGCGCATCGCACTAAGTTGAGTATTCATCCTGGGAGCAACAAGATGTACAAGGATCTACGTACTCGTTTCTGGTGGAAGGGAATGAAACGCAGTGTTTATCAGTTTGTTTCGAGATGTTTGGTGTGTCAACAGGTCAAAGCAGTGCACCGACGACCTGGAGGATTGCTTCACAGTCTGCCTATTCCTGAATGGAAATGGGAGTTTATCACTATGGACTTTGTGACCCATTTGCCGGTATCCCCGAGGAACTGTGATGCTATCTGGGTGGTGGTGGACCGACTCACCAAGTCAGCGCATTTCATTGCCTATAGCCGAGAGTACTCTGTGGATCGCATGGCACAGATGTACATTCAGGAGATCGTCCGACTTCATGGAGTGCCTGTGAGCATTGTCAGCGATCGGGACCCCAGGTTTACTTCTAGATTCTGGGGGAGTGTTCAGCGTGCGATGGGTACTACTCTCAGTTTGAGTACAGCCTATCATCCAGAGACTGATGGTCAGTCAGAGCGCACTATCCGTACGTTAGAGGATATGCTTAGAGCGTGTGTCATGGATTTTGGTTCAGCCTGGCAGGATCATTTGTCGTTGATCGAGTTCGCTTACAACAACAGCTATCACACTAGTATTGGGATGGCACCTTTTGAAGCGTTGTATGGGCGACGTTGTCGTACTCCACTCTTCTGGAAAGAAGTGGGGGAGAGACAGGCTGAAGGACCGGAGTTTATCCAGCAGGTGATAGACATTGTTGATCAGATCAAGAAACGGATTAAGACTGCACAGGATCGTCAGGCCAGTTATGCTAATATCAAGCGTAGGCCTTTGCAGTTCGAGGTCGGGGAGAAAGTGTTTCTGAGTGTCACCTTTCCGCAAGATTCTCAGATTTGGCCTTAAAGGCAAGTTGTCTCCCAGATTTATCGGTCCGTTTGAGATCTTGGAGAGTATTGGCGATTTGGCTTATCGACTAGCATTGCCACCGCATCTATCCAGCATTCACGACGTGTTCCACGTATCTCTGTTGTGACGATATGTGGCGGATGAATCTCATATTCTGCAGCGATCTGAGGTTCAGGTAGACAAGGATTTGACTTATGTTGAGAAACCTCTTCGCATCCTTGATTATAAGGATAAGGTTTTACGGAACAAAGTCATTCCTTTGGCTTTAGTTCAGTGGCAGCGCCGAGGCACTAAGGAAGCTACTTGGGAGCTTGAGGACAGGATGCGTAAAAACCATCCTGAGTTGTTTTGATTTCATTCTTTAAGTTGTATTCAGTTGCAAACTCTGTAAACGTTTGATTTGAATAAAGAATGTTTCTGATTTCTGTATTTGCATTCGGTACTTAAGATCTGATTTCGAGGACGAAATATCTTAAGTGGGGGAGAATGTAGTAGCCCGTGCCCTAATTGAGTAATTAAAGGATTAATGCTAATTAATTGAATTAGGTATCGGACGGATCGGAAGCTCCGAAGGCACGATCGGAAGCTCGAACAGGATCGGAAGCTCCGATGAGCGATCGGAGGCACCGATCGATATTACGTCAGGCATGACGTGTGGTTGGATCGGAAGCTCCGATCAGGACCGGAAGCTCCGATCACCCCTATCCGGAGTCATCAAGTGATATTTTGACATGTGGCAGATCAGGATCTTCGGAAGCTCCGATGACAGGATCGGACGTTCCGATCGAGGTTCGGACGTTCCGATCAAGGATCGGAAGTTCCGATCGTTGTCTATAAATAGAAGGCCGAGACTTCACTTTCATTTTCCAATTCCGAGTTCTCCTTTCCTTTCTAGTCCTTTTGGAGCTGTTCTAGTCTTCTTAGGCTTGGTCCGGAGGTCGGAGAGGCGTTCAGTAGTCGTAGCGGAGTCGTGCCCAAGTTCTGGAGGCATCGACATCAAAGGGCTAACGACGGACGAAGGTATAGCTTTTGCTCCCTATAAATATTTAGGAGTATGCAATAGCTTAGTTAAGGCTTTTAGAACACTTTAATGATAGTAGTATCATTTGGCAGTGTAGAGCAGACTATAGGCGTGGACCTAGAGTTGGTAGAGCTTGCACTGTATTGAGGTACGAAAGTACTGTTCGAGATAGCCTGACTGAGTATGCATGTATTATGTGATTGCATGATTTATATGCCATGATATTATGCTGCATTCATTTGCATCTTGCTGTATCTCTTTCGAGATGTCTGTTAGTAGGGTTGTACCCTATCCTGTTAGTGGATGGACTTCCATCGATTTGGGTCCGGCGTATCCACGATTATCTCGGTATGGAGCCACCTCCTGAAGCGACGGCACAGCGTGCTTCATACCAGGGCCCGGTCTGTCTCTGTTATCTGATCCTTGACCTCGAGTCTATAGGGAGTTCACTTTGCATGCATGTATACTCATACTCTCGCACTGAGCGTTTTATGCTCACGTCTCGTACTCTGTATTTTCTGGACACCCTATTCCATGGGGCAGGTTTGCGATTGGACGAGGAGGGTGGATCCAGGAGGGGCTAGTCAGTGGTTGGCCAGCTGGAGCTTCGTCTGGGTTTTATTACTGTTGTTTGGGTTTATACAGCTATTCGATTTGGTTGTATATTATTTGGATAAGTTACAGATTCCTTTACTTGGGATTGTATAATGTTTATGGTTTCCGCAGTTTTATTCTGATATCTGTTTTATTAAGTTAAATTCCATGCCTAAGTTCTGTTTAGTAGGTGATCCGGGTAAGGGTCACTACAAACCTCTCCAAAACGGAAACAAGATCCAGAAGCTCTACAGCATTTGTCGGTCGAATGGTTCTTCCCGCAATGATCGCACTTCTCCTTCTTCCCAAAACGATCAACACCAGTGGAACCAGAGGAACAAGAAGTAGATTCAGACTTCTTGAAAAACTTCTCTCGGGGACCCAAAGAACTCGCAGGCCTAGACTGAGAGAAAGACCTGTTCCGCCAAATGCTGTCCTCCGCCTGGTGGCAACGGATCACCAAACCCTCATAGGTCATATCATCACCCAACGCCACCTGATCGTGAATCTCCAGGTTAAGACCCTGAAGGAACATATTGTACATCATCTATGAGCTGTCAGCAATCTCGGGGCAATAAGATAACAGATCAAAGAACTTCTGCTGGTACTCGTCAATAGACATGGCTCCCTGTCATAGACTCAGTAACTCTCCCGCCTTCGCGACGGAGTGCAGGAGGAAAATACAACTTCTGAAAAGCTGTGCGGAACTCAGCCCAAGTGGCAACTCCTCACACTGCAACAAAGGGTGCAGAAGTGAATCTCCACCACTTCCGGGCTCACCCATCCAGAAGATAACCAAGTGTCTCCATCTTTTGCTCCTCAGTACAGCGAAATGTCTAAAAATTTGTCTCCATACGATCTAGCCAGTTCTCCGCATCCTTCGGAGACTCTCCACCAACCAAGGGCTTAGAACCCATCTGCAAGAATCAGTGTACGCTGAAACGATATTCATCTCGATGACGATGATGGAGTTCCCGACGACTCTCACGATCATCATCTCTCCAGCGTCCACCTCCACTACCATGGATACTCTGGTCATCGTAGTTTTCCATCTACAAAAGTACCCCCACGGTTATCTTATGCAGAGTTTAAATCCCAAGATTACTATGCATGCTCTAATACCATAAATGTAGTGACCCTTACCAAGATCACCTACTAAATAGAACTTAGGCATGCAATTAACTTAATTAAACAGTAAACAAGAATTTAACTGCGGAAGCAAATCAATAATACAATCCCAAGGGAAGGAATCTATAAATATCCAAATAGTTATACAACCAAATCGAATGGTGCATCAACCCAATACAAAATAAAAACCCTAAGAGAAGCTCCAGCTAGCCAACCACTGCCTAGCCCCTCTTGGATCCACTCGCCTCGTCCAAACGCAAACCTGCCCCATGGAATAGGGTTTCCAGAAACCTGCCGACGGAGAGTTCAAACAACTTCAGAGCCTCCGATCCTGGCTTTGGATCGTCCGATCTTGTTCGGATCCTCCAAGCCCTCACTTCGGATCGTCCGAACTCGAGTTTAGCAATTGCGATTAGTTCTTTAATTACCTTATTTGGTTACGGGCTACTACAAAAGGTATGTTCTTTGTCTCTATCGACGATTGGTGTATCAAATTTAATTGAAGAATGTTGTTTTTTTGGATTAGTATTTGAAACGAATTGTCAGCCTCTTCGACTTTATCAAATTCAAGTTGAACCAGAGTTACTTTTGAGAATTAAAGATGCTCAGAAACTTGATCAGAATGTGAAGAATTCAATTGAGAAAGTCCGGTCAGGGCATGTATCCGAATACCAGGTTCGAGATGAACTTCTATATGTAAACAACCGACTTGTAGTGTCTGATATTTCTGATGTGCGACAACAACGTCTGAAAGAGGCGCATTGTAGTCGTTATAGCATTCATCCTGGTGGTAGGAAGATGTACAACGATCTAAAGACTCAATACTGGTGGAAACAAATGAAGTCGGATATCACTGATTTTGTTTCTCGATGTCTTAATTTCCAGCATGTGAAAGCCGAAAGAAAGAAACCGCCTGGTTTATTGCATAGCTTATTAGTGCCTGAATTGTAGTGACCCGTATCAGTAATTAATGATTAATGAGTATATTAATCATAGGATCATGTTTAGATTAAGTAAAACATGATTAAAAAAATTCCAAATTAATTAACGGAGTCCAAAAATAGATCCAGGACACTCGAAAATGGTGGGCAAGGCTCGGGAGGTTCGGACGCTCCGAACTAGTGTTCAGAGGACCCAAACGTGATCGGAGGCCCGAGGATTTCGGACAATCCGAAGAGGAGTTCGAAGGATCCGAAGAGGATCGGAGGCTCCTTCCGTGTGATCGGAGGACCCGAACAGGGTTAGGGCTTACGTCATCAAATACGTCAGCAAGGTGATGTCATGGCTGACGTCACTGATGGGACTTTGGAGGACCCAAAGTTAGGATAGGACGATCCGATCGTGTTCGGAGGCACCGAAGTCATGATCGGAGGATCCGAACCAGTTTGGAGGGCCCGAAGCCGAGTTCGGATGGCCCGAACGCCGTCTACAAATTGAGGAGCCAAGGTTCATTTGTAACTCGCTCATTTACTCTCTTCTCTCCCAATTCCTAAGCCTTCTAACTCAGATCTAGGGAGATCTAGGAGTCCTACGGGAAATCCAGAAGTGGCATAGCGATCTAGACGTCGTAGCGGAGCTGTGGCCTAGTTTTGAGACTATCTACAGCAAAGGGCTAACGACGGACGCAAGTATAGCTTTGGCATCCTAAAAATATTTAGGAGTATGCATTAGCTTAGTTAAGGCTTTTAGAGCTTTATTGTTGATGCATGAATATTTGCATTGTAGTAGCAGTAGATTGGACTAGTAGTCTTGGAGTATAGGCCAGGGGAGTTAGGTCTTGACCAGCGGTGTTAGAGGTACGTAAGTACTGACCGAGATAGCCGGCATGATATATTTGCATGTATGTTGCATGAGTATGTGTTATATGTTTATCATGTTTTACCGCCTTAGCACATGCATGATTTTACGTATGACTACATCCGAAGAGATGTGAGTCATTGAAAGTCTCCATATGGAACGATGATCTCATTTTGGACTCGAGTCAGATATGACAGATTCCATATGGGGCTTGTATCATGTTTTGGATTCGGGTCAGGATGGGGTTGGCTTAGCCCTGATAGAGAGTATATGTGTGCCCCGCGGAGTCGCTCTCTAGCCGGTACTGTATATTCCCTGTGTTTGGGTATCGTGGTGTACCTTGTGGCAGGGCAGGTTTGAGGCTGGATGGTCCGGGCGGCTCTCAGCAGGGTTGAGGATCCGCGAGCATGAGGTGTTAGAGGGTAGGGATTTGTTTACCCTGAACCTTCGATTTGGTTGTACAATGGTATTTTTTCACTTGTGTTATCATCGGTTGTATTCTGCGATCGGATTTGTTGTATTTTATTATCCGCTCCATAAGCTTTAGAGTATTTTGCATGCTCTTATTCATAAACTCTTATAAGATAGTGGATCCGGGTTGGGTCACTAAATTTTTGGTATCAGAGAGCATTGCACTAGGAATATCGTAAAGCGGATTAGTGATTATATGTTCTTATGCAACAGATGGCAGATTACGATGAGAGCCACGATAGCGGAGGCTGCGGTCGTTGGGGGAATTCGAATGATGGTAGACGTCGTCAAGGACATCCTGAGGAGCACAAGTGAGTGAGCATGCGCAGATTCAAGGAGGTTAGCCCGAAGCCTTTGTCGGGAGTTGAGACAGCTGAAGAGGCGGATGATTGGCTTGAGAGGATGGAGCAGTGTTTCCAGGAGTTCCGTTGCACAGCGAGGATAGGATGGAGATTCTTGCCTTTATGCTAGAGGGACGCGCAAGGAAGTGGTGGAGATCTACTTCCGCACCATTCATAGCAGCGAGAGGAGTAGCTACTGTTGTGAAAATTCCTCGCAAGCGTACGTGTGTCAAGTTTTAATATAGTGATAAAATCAGATATCGATCCCACAGGGAGTAATTTGAAAATAATCAGTGCTTGTAATTAAAATAATTTAAACTTTATCTAGAAAATCAAACTTTGAGAATTTTGCAAAAAAATAAATTAATCAATGAGTTTTGATAAGCACGCACACAAACTTCCAGGTAAAATTCAATCAAAGAAAAATGGTCTAGAGGTTTAGATTTCATCTGGTTTCAACAACAGTCAATCCTAATTAATTAATCTTCATGAATTTCAAAGAATTAATAGCCAAGAACACTTAAGTGTATTATTCCCTCTCCCGAGTGCCGAATAAAATATATCAACTACAGTTCAATTCCAATATACCTATTAAGAATCTACTTGCAGTGATCAATTCAAAACAATATTCTCTTTAAAAAGCTCTGTTAAATTATACACTCTTCCGAACAATATAAATAATTAACAGTGTATTTTCTATTGGTCCTATTCAAAATCTCCTCTCCCGAGTGCCAGATTTCAAATAAATATAACAAATAAATTAGTGATCAGATAATTGAAAAGACAATCAATTCTAGAAAAAAACAATTAATCTAGAAGAAACTCAATTCAATAAAATCAAAAATTAATGAAAGCGTCTACACCAGGTTCCATCCGACCTCTAGACTATAAAAATTTAGTTCATAATCAAATTCTGAATAAAACAAAACATGTTCAAAAATCCAAACATAAATTAAGAATTTAATAAATAAAAGTAAGAAATCAAATCCGTCATCGATGCCGTGTCCGGTCGATCGAACTTCGTCTTCGATTATGCTCTAGATTCTTCCAATAATCTTCACGTTCAAGCTTTTCTCTCTGATATGTGTAATGTGTGTGGCGGCTCCTTTTTTCCAAATCTGATAAAAATTCCTTTTTATATCTTCACACAAAAGCCCAACAAAAGCCCAAGAATTTATTCGCGGAAATAATTAAACTTTGAGATGGCAGCGACGGGGCGGGCGCTCCTTAAGTTTGCTCTTTTACTTTCTCTTGTATCAGGAACTTGCGCGATTGCGCTCTTTCTTCTCTTCTTTAGTGCTTCAATAGGCTCTAACGTTGAAAGCCCAAATAAAAAAGCCCATTTAACTCTCTTCTCTTGTCTGTTCGTTCTTTTCTTTTCTTCTTTCTTTTATTATTCTTTTCTCTTCACAAATTCTCATTTTCTTTTCTTTTCCAAATAATTCAATAATTCTCTGCAAGCACAAAAACAACAAAACAACCACATAAATCTGCTCGATACCAATAATTAAAAATAAAACTCATAACTAAATTAAGTGTATAAATTACACTTATCAAATACCCCCAAACTTAGACTTTTTCTAGTCCCGAGAAAACTATTAAAAACCAATAACTCCTAAAAACTCAAATCATCAAAAACTCACAAGAATAGTCAAGAAATATTATGGAGCAATAGCCTCAGCAGTGATTTCAAAAATTCATTTACAATCTCCACCAACCTACTAACACTTGAAAGTTTTAATCATAACCAAAATAACCGCATAAA
Source organism: Henckelia pumila (assembly GCF_033568475.1). Classification (NCBI taxonomy): domain Eukaryota; kingdom Viridiplantae; phylum Streptophyta; class Magnoliopsida; order Lamiales; family Gesneriaceae; genus Henckelia; species Henckelia pumila. Next base: position 94,278,272 of record NC_133122.1, read on the forward strand.
CTCACAATCTCCGCAACTCAAGTTCAAAACACCCTTATCCAAGTTCAATTCAAACATTCATAGATCATGAGGACTTTTCAAGGTAGCATAGGATCAAATATAGGAATATTTATCAAAAACACTCACAAATAAATAAATGCAAAGACTAATAGCGTGTGCATGTTTCGATCAAAATTCATAATCATTAAAAGCATCAATCAACAGTCCATAGGCTAAATTCTTGCAACTCTTCTCCACTAGTATATTGGGCAACTGAGACTCGGTCAATAGGACTTAATTAGCTTATAATGTAAGTTCTGGCTCATGGCTACAAATGAAGGACTAAGAATTCAAAATAAAGAGTAATTTATATTTATGCTCAATCTAACTTTAACTCCTTTCATTGACAATTTCACACTTAGTTTTTCAATTCACACAACTTCTTTCAAAAAAAATTTTATTTTCACAACTTTTTCAAGCCCCTTTTCAACTTTCATTTTTTTTTCTACTACCTCTTTTCGTCTTTTCAATTCATCCACCTCATCATTCCATATTTCGCAAATAAAAACTAGGAGCATAAAATATTTTAGCATTCAAATTACTCCCTTAAAGGTAGGAATTAGCGTATAGGCTATTCAGGTAGTCAATGTAGGACCTTGAAATAATGACGAATGGGGGTTTAATCACACGTTTACACGCATGCTATTCGATTTTCAATAAGCTCAAACAAGGTACTAGGGATAAAATAAATAATGGGTAGCTTGAAAGGCTCAAAAGAATTCAGAAAAATTTCCTAAATCATCCCTAATCTCAATTTTACCCGTATTTCGCCTCGAAGAGTGTTTGAACTAGTTCTAGACAAGTTTCAATACACAATTAATTCATACAAAAATCAATCAGTGCAGAAAAAATAATCATCAGCAGTAAACGATGATTTTCACAACAAATTCAGATTTTTCCGTACCTCACTGTACTAATATACGTGTAGGCTCAAATGGGCAACTAAGAATAATTTTTTTTTTTTCAAAAAAATTCAGGCCCAAAATTCCAAATAATGCCTTTATCATCTCTATGTATGTATGTCTCAAAAATCAGATTCAAGTATTAATCACAGAGTATATAAGAAATTATTCATTCAATTGGTTCCATTTTTTTCAAAAATATTTGTCAGATAGGTAGACGATCATGGATTTTAGTTATAGCACAAAATTTTTCATCATTAGTCATGCTTCCATATATTTCTTGACTTATTTTCAATTCTCAACTTGTAACGCCCTGTTTTTATCTTAAATGAGTTTATTTGAGTTAATCAGAGATTACAGAGTTCTCGAGCCGGTTTGATTTTGATCAGGGTCCTTTTTGAAAATTTTGGAAATTTCAGGGACTAAAATGCAAATATGGAATTTTATATATTATCTACAACTTGATTGGATTGAGAATGGTCTTCTTCTCCTCCTCCTTTCCTTCTCCACGCCTCCAACCTCCATTAGAGAGCCAAACGTGAGTTTGGAGCTTTCAAAATCCAGTCCGAGCTCGATCCGTCCGTTAGAAATTAATTCTGAAGGCAGATTATCGATCACTGCAGTGAGAGCTCTGTTATATTGTAAGTATTTCTCCGATCGGATATGTTTTGTTTTTCGGAGGTTGTTAGAATCGATTTAGATTCTAGTATGTTGTTCTAGACAGAGTTCTGATCGTTTATTATCTGTCGGTTTTGAATTAGAGCGAAGTCCGGATTTGTTATGATTTTTGGAAGCCATTTTCGAAAATGTGGATTTTGAGATTGATGGGTTTGCTTTGTTATTGTTGTTTTGGGCATTGAATTGAGTTGTTATCAGTATTGAACTGCTGTCTGCGTTGCCGGTTTGTTCAGTTTATAGCCGTTATGCCGTCGGTTTGAGTTTTGGGTTTTCGAATCGTTTTTGTATTGATTGAAGTCTTGGTGTGTGAGTGATCGTGGTTGTTGATCAACTCTTGAATTCTTACAGATTCGTTCGGAATTGTCAAGCCCAGAGTTAGCAGCTGTTTGATCGTTTTAGAGAATTGGACGAAGAACGGTATAAAGAGTTTTCCTTGAACCGTTGCCTTGTTGTTGTTAGATTGTGTAGTTGTTTATACAATCTCTTTTGTAACTTATCCAGAGTTGGAGCTACTGCATTGCAAGGTAAAAGCAGTCATCGTAGCGGGATAGCATACTCGGGACTGTTGGTTCTCGAGTTTCCCTTTTTAAATCACATATTGCATTGATACTTGTTCTAGCACGTGGAACTTGTAATTGTTGATTGATTGAGTTTTGTTATGTGGCTTATGTTTATGTTTCTGTTATGCATGCATCTTGAGCCTACTTTGATTTCAGAGCGCAGAACCGCCCTTTTTGTTAGACGTTTGGGAACTATGATTGAGTGGCCTAGGTTGTAGTATTTCGCCTAGTGCTAGCATACTCATTATGGTTGCTCAAAGTCTAGAGGAGTGGGATACGTGGCACCACCTCGATTGGGAGAGTCGGTGAGTCGTTACGTGATCTCATCCTCGGGATCCCAAAAGCAGAGCAATACTCCCGTGTTTATCAGAAGTGAGACTCGGTTTAGAAGTCGAATTAGCATGTTTATCTAGTTTAAGATTGAAGCATGTTAGAACTCGAACTTGATATGTTTTGTTATTCGAATTAGTTTGTATTCGGATTGTAATCTGAAATCGAAGTATGTTGTTGCTTTATCGATTTAGACTTCTGGTTGTTTTTAGGCCTTCTGAAAGCATGACTTGTTATGGCATGTTTCCCTACACCCTGTTATTGCATTTGTATTTGAAGGCATGTCGGACCAAGCGCGGAATCTTTTTTTTTCGGCAGCCTGAGCATTTTCTGCCCAGGCCTTCCGCGCGCGGGCGAGGCGTTCCTCGCGCGCGCGCGAGGCCTCCGTTGGGCCTCTGAATTGTTTGCCCGCGCGCCCGCAAGCTTGGTACCTCGCGCGGGCGCGGGCCTTTTAAAAAAAAAAAAAAAAAAAAAAAAAACCTTGAATTGTTTTACTCTTGGATTCTTGTTCGCTTACTCGTTGTTTAATCCGAGATTAGTGGTTTACAATCGAGGTCTCACATTAAGTGGTATCAGAGCTTTAAGATTCTTGGTCGAACTAGAGTGAGCGGGGTAGATCGAGTTTGTGTGTAATGACTCCTCGCATGTGTTGAATTATTTAATTGTGTACTTAATTCCATGCAAGCATGCTTTATTTTTTGAGCATTAATTGAATTACATGGTTGTGTGATTTAAATTAATAAAGCATGATCTACTTGAGATATAACTGTTTCTGTTCTCGACTGGTATTCGGTATTCCAAGCGGTTGTAAGGGCACTGATGGTAGCGATTGAGATATCTCGTGTGCTAACCTTTGATTATCAGATGGGTCCTCGTCGAGTGATAAACAGAAACACACCACCAGTTATCCCTGCGACTGAACAAGCTAGCACTGAGGTTGATCAGTTGGATGCTTCAGCAACTCCTATGGAAACCTTGCTGAAGAGGTTTCAGTCATTCAATCCGCCATTGTTGATGGGTTCAGAAAATCCAGTTGACTGTGAGAGTTGGTTGGATGATATGGATCAGTTGTTTGATTCCATTGACTACACAGATGACCGCCGAATCAGGTTAGTAATTCATCAGCTGCGTGGTGGTGCTAAGAGCTGGTGGATCATGACAAAGAAAGCAATTGAGAGTAGAGGTACAGAGGTTACTTGGACTCTTTTTAAATCTGAATTTTATAAGCGGTTTTTCCCTATCTCGTATCGTAAGGATAAGGGAGCAGAGTTTGCAAATCTGAGACAAGGGAATCTGAACATTGAAGAGTACGTGGCTAAGTTCGATAGTCTTTTGCATTTTGCACCGCTAATTGCCGGAGATGAAGAAGCTAAGGCAGATCAGTTCATCAACGGGTTGAACCCCGATGTCTTCACGTTGGTTAATACCAACAGGCCTAGCAACTTTGCGGATGCCATGAATTACGCAAAGGGAGCAGAAGCAGGCTTGTGGAGGCAAAGAGGTAATCAGGGGGCACCTCAGCAGCAGAGGCAGTATCAGAACCAACCATCTCAGTACCAGAATCAGCAACCTCAACATCAGAACCAGCAGCAGAGGTATGAAGGTGGAAACAGTGGGGGAAACAGAAAGGATCAGTACAAGGCAAGAGGTAAACAGTTCAAGAGACAGGGAACAGTTCGTCCAGTTCCAGTGGTTCGAAGCAATTCGGTTCAGGACCGAGTTCTGGGTCATCATCCTTGTACTGCAGCAAGTGTGGAGGAAGACACTCACCGGATCAGTGTGTGGGAGTCTTCGGCAATTGTAACACATGTCAGCAACCCGGACACTTCTCTAAAGTGTGCCCTCAACGTAATAGAGATAGAGCTCAAAGTGGGAGTTCGTCTAGACCTGCAGCTCAGCCGAAGAGGCAGTCGTCTGCAGTGCACTCTTTCCAACCCCAGCAACAGCAGAATAGACAAGGAGGTAGCTCTAGTGCAAATCAGCCTCCGAGACAGCAAGCACGAGTCTTTGCATTGACAGAGGATCAGGCTCAGGCAGCACCTGACGATGTCAAAGCAGGTAACTGTTCGATTTTCGGTCATTCTGCTCATGTCTTGATAGATACAGGTGCTTCCCATTCCTTTATCTCTAAGAAATATGTGTTATTGCATGCTTTGCCAACTGAATTGTTGTCTACAGTAGTAGCTGTTACTTCACCTTTGGGTGGAGGAATTGTTTCTGTCCGACTAGTCAGGAACTGTGAACTTTGTTTTGAGGGGAATTTGTTAGAATTTGACTGTATTGTACTTGGGCTGTCAGATTTTGATTGTATTGTCGGGATAGATGTTTTAACCAAGTACAGGGCGACAGTTGATTGTTTTCTGAAGGTTGTCAGGTTCAGACCTGAAATGGCAGACGAGTGGAAATTCTTTGGTAAGGGTTCTCGATCTAGAATTCCTTTGATTTTAGTGTTATCTATGACTCGTTTGTTACAGAGAGGTGCAGAAAGATTTTTGGTTTATGCGGTTGATGTACTGAAATCTAGCCCAGCTTTGGTTGACTTACCAGTGGTTAGAGATTTTGCTGATGTGTTTCCGGAAGATGTTCCTGGATTGCCACCCATTCGAGAGGTTGAATTCAGCATTGACTTAGTGCCAGGTACTCAACCTATTTCAAAAGCTCCTTATCGTATGGCACTTGTTGAATTGAGAGAGTTGAAGGAGCAGCTTGAGGATTTGATTGCCAAGGGATACATCAGACCTAGTGTATCGCCTTGGGGTGCTCCTGTTCTATTCGTTCGGAAGAAGGATGGTTCTATGCGGCTCTATATCGACTACCGCCAATTGAATCAGGCTACAGTTAAGAACAGATATCCTTTACCCCGAATAGATGACTTGTTTGATCAACTGCAGGGTTCTTCTGTCTACTCTAAGATTGATCTGAGGTCAGGCTACCATCAGCTGAGAGTGCGAGAGGAAGATGTTCCTAAGACCGCATTCAGAACGAGGTATGGTCACTTTGAGTTTATAGTCATGCCGTTCGGTTTGACTAACGCTCCAGCTATTTTTATGGGTTTGATGAACCGTATCTTTCAGCGTTATTTAGATGAGTTCGTCATTATCTTCATCGATGATATTCTTATCTACTCGAAGAACCGTACTGACCATGCAGAGCACTTGAGAATCGTCTTGCAGATTTTACGAGTTGAACAGTTGTTTGCCAAGATATCGAAATGCGAATTCTGGTTAGACCGAGTTGTCTTTCTCGGTCATATTATTTCTGAAGATGGGATTTCTGTCGATCCCAGCAAAATTGAAGCGGTTATGAATTGGCCTAGACCGACATCAGTACCTGAGATCCGAAGCTTCATGGGTTTAGCTGGTTATTACCGTCGTTTCATCGAGGGTTTCTCGTCTATTGCCAAGCCTATTACCCAGCTGACTCAGAAGAATGTGCCTTTTGTCTGGACTTCAGATTGTGAGGCTAGCTTTGTTGATCTGAAGAGGAGACTGACCAGTGCTCCAATTCTTTCTATTCCGAAGGGTACTGGAGGTTTCACAGTGTATTGTGATGCTTCTAACCGAGGTTTGGGTTGTGTTCTTATGCAGCATAAGCATGTGATAGCGTATGCATCGAGGCAGCTGAAACCGCACGAGACTCGTTATCCTGTTCATGATCTTGAACTTGCAGCAATTGTATTTGCTTTGAAGATCTGGCGTCACTATCTTTATGGTGAGTCTTTCGAGATCTTTTCTGATCATAAGAGTCTTAAGTACTTGTTTTCACAGGCAGAGCTGAATATGAGACAGAGAAGATGGTTAGATCTGTTGAAGGATTTCGACTGTGAGATCAAGTATTATCCAGGGAAGTCGAATGCAGTTGCAGATGCCTTGAGCCGAAAGCTTTGTTCTTTATCTCTTTCAACTATCGGTGTTTCTCAGTTGGTCGATGATTGTTGCACTTCTGGTTTAGAGTTTGAAACAGATAGGGAGACTATCAGAGTGTTTTCTATTCAAGCCGAGCCGGAGTTGTTTGTTGCAATCAGAGAAGCACAGAAGTCTGAGCCGAGCATTCAGGTTTCAGTAGAGAAAGTCAGAACTGGGCATCAGTCAGAATTCCAGGTTAGAGATGACGTTTTGTTTGTGAATAACCGTATTGTTGTGCCTGATATTTCGGAGTTGAGACAGTGTATTCTCCGAGAGGCTCATTGCAGTCGGTTTAGCGTTCATCCTGGAGGTCGTAAGATGTACAACGATCTGAAGAGTCAGTTCTGGTGGAAGAGAATGAAGGACGATGTTGCGAGATTTGTATCTCGGTGTTTGAATTGTCAGAAAGTGAAAGCAGAGCGGAAGTGACCAGGTGGTCTTTTGCACAGACTATCTGTTCCTGAATGGAAATGGGATCACATTTCTATGGATTTTGTCACGAAGCTACCACGATCCGTTCGAGGATGCGATGCTATTTGGGTAGTGATCGACCGATTGACGAAGTCTGCGCGTTTTATTCCTTACAGGATGACGTATCGTCATGATCAGATGGCTGAGTTGTACGTTAGCAATGTTGTGAGATTGCATGGTGTGCCGAAGTCGATCGTTTCAGACAGAGATCCTAGATTCACATCGCACTTCTGGCATAGTTTGCAAGAGGCGCTTGGTACTCGATTGCATCTGAGTACAACTTATCATCCTCAGACAGATAGACAGTCAGAGCGGACTATCCAGACGTTGGAGGATATGCTGCGAGCGGTAGTGCTAGACTTTGGCACTAGTTGGCAGGATTCTTTGCCTCTTGTCGAGTTTTCTTACAACAACAGCTTCCAAGCGAGTATCGGTATGGCGCCTTTTGAGGCTTTGTATGGTAGAAAGTGCCGATCTCCGTTGTTTTGGGATGAATTGTCCGAGTCACCAGATTTGGGACCGGAGATGCTTAGAGATATGGCAGAGCAGGTTAAGATCATTCAGACCAGAATGAAGTCAGCTCAAGATAGACAGGCGAAGTATGCGAATGTCAGACGTCGACCTCTGAGTTTTGAGCAGGGAGACCATGTATTCCTTAAGATTTCTCCGTTCAGAGGCACCGTCAGATTCGGTAAGAGAGGAAAGTTATCTCCGAGATTCATCGGTCCGTACGAGATTCTCGAGAAGATAGGCGATCTTGCCTACAGACTTGCACTTCCTCCGTCTTTATCTGGTATTCACGACGTTTTTCACGTCTCTATGCTGCGAAAGTATCAACCAGATATTTCTCATATCCTTCAGCCTGACGAAGCCGAGTTAGACGAGACCTTGAGCTATTTTGAGCGACTGATTCAGATCCTTGATCGGAAAGAAAAGCAACTCAGAACCAAGTTGATTCCGTTGGTGAAAGTGCAGTGGAGCCGTCACGGAGTCGAGGAAGTGACTTGGGAGACAGAATCTGACATGAGACAACGTTTTCCAGAGTTGTTCGGATGACGTGAGTTCTTCTTACTGTCTTTAGTTCTTTATTCTATCTTATGAGTTGTGGTTCTCGTTGATTTCGAGGACGAAATCTCTTCTTAGTGGAGGAGAATTTTAACGCCCTATTTTTATCTTAAATGAGTTTATTTGAGTTAATTTGAGATTACAGAGTTCTCGAGCCGGTTTGATTTTGATCAGGGTCCTTTTTGCAAATTTTGGAAATTTCAGGGACTAAAATGCAAATATGGAATTTTATATATTATCTACAACTTGATTGGATTGAGAATGGTCTTCTTCTCTTCCTCCTTTCCTTCTCCACGCCTCCAACCTCCATTAGAGAGCCAAACGTGAGTTTGGAGCTTTCAAAATCCAGTCCGAGCTCGATCCGTCCGTTAGAAATTAATTCTGAAGGCAGATTATCGATCACTGCAGTGAGAGCTCTGTTATATTGTAAGTATTTCTCCGATCGGATATGTTTTGTTTTTCGGAGGTTGTTAGAATCGATTTAGATTTCTAGTATGTTGTTCTAGACAGAGTTCTGATCGTTTATTATCTGTCGGTTTTGAATTAGAGCGACGTCCGGATTTGTTATGATTTTTGGAAGCCATTTTCGAAAATGTGGATTTTGAGATTGATGGGTTTGCTTTGTTATTGTTGTTTTGGGCATTGAATTGAGTTATCAGTATTGAACTGCTGTCTGCGTTGCCGGTTTGTTCAGTTTATAGCCGTTATGTCGTCGGTTTGAGTTTTGGGTTTTCGAATCGTTTTTGTATTGATTGAAGTCTTGGTGTGTGAGTGATCGTGGTTGTTGATCAACTCTTGAATTCTTACAGATTCGTTCGGAATTGTCAAGCCCAGAGTTAGCAGCTGTTTGATCGTTTCAGAGAATTGGACGAAGAACGGTATAAAGAGTTTTCCTTGAACCGTTGCCTTGTTGTTGTTAGATTGTGTAGTTGTTTATACAATCTCTTTTGTAGCTTATCCAGAGTTGGAGCTACTGCATTGCAAGGTAAAAGCAGTCATCGTAGCGGGATAGCATACTCGGGACTGTTGGTTCTCGAGTTTCCCTTTTTAAATCACATATTGCATTGATACTTGTTCTAGCACGTGGAAATTGTAATTGTTGATTGATTGAGTTTTGTTATGTGGCTTATGTTTATGTTTCTGTTATGCATGCATCTTGAGCCTACTTTGATTTCAGCGGGCAGAACCGCCCTTTTTGTTAGACGTTTGGGAACTATGATTGAGTGGCCTAGGTTGTAGTATTTCGCCTAGTGCTAGCATACTCATTATGGTTGCTCAAAGTATAGAGGAGTGGGATACGTGGCACCACCTCGATTGGGAGTGTCGGTGAGTCGTTACGTTATCTCATCCTCGGGATCCCAAAAGCAGAGCAATACTCCCGTGTTTATCAGAATCGATATCCTGGTTTTAAAGACATGCATATCATTAACTTCGACTTGAATATGTGGTTTGATAGCATGTTGTGTATTCATTACTTGATATGTTGCTTTTACTGGGATTAACATTCTCACCGGTTATCCGGCTGTTGCTTTGTTTTGTATGTGTACTTGGCAACAGGTGGGGCAGGAACAAGTCAGAAGAGGCATGGTTAGCTTCGAGGGCAAGTAGTAGAAGTGAGACTCGGTTTAGAAGTCGAATTAGCATGTTTATCTAGTTTAAGATTGAAGCATGTTAGAACTCGAACTTTATATGTTTTGTTATTCGAATTAGTTTGTATTCGGATTGTAATCTGAAATCCAAGTATGTTGTTGCTTTATCGATTAAGACTTCTGGTTGTTTTTAGGCCTTCTGAAAGCATGACTTGTTATGGCATGTTTCCCTACACCCTGTTATTGCATTTGTATTTGAAGGCATGTCGGACCAAGCGCGGAATCTTTTTTTTTCGGCAGCCTGAGCATTTTCTGCCCAGGCCTTCCGCGCGCGGGCGAGGCCTCCGTTGGGCCTCTGACTCGTTTGCCCGCGCGTGCGCGAGCTTGGTACCTCGCGCGGGCGCGGGCCTTTTAAAAAAAAAAATAAAAAAAATAAAAAAAATAAAAACCTTGAATTGTTTTACTCTTGGATTCTTGTTCGCTTACTCGTTGTTTAATCCGAGATTAGTGGTTTAGAATCGAGGTCTCACATTAAGTGGTATCAGAGCTTTAAGATTCTTGGTCGAACTAGAGTGAGCGGGGTAGATCGAGTTTGTGTGTAATGACTCCTCGCATGTGTTGAATTATTTAATTGTGTACTTAATTCCATGCGAGCATGCTTTATTGTTTGAGCATTAATTGAATTACATGGTTGTGTGATTTAAATTAATAAAGCATGATCTACTTGAGATATAACTGTTTCTGTTCTCGACTGGTATTCGGTATTCCAAGCGGTTGTAAGGGCACTGATGGTAGCGATTGAGATATCTCGTGTGCTAACCTTTGATTATCAGATGGGTCCTCGTCGAGTGATAAACAGAAACACACCACCAGTTATCCCTGCGACTGAACAAGCTAGCACTGAGGTTGATCAGTTGGATGCTTCAGCAACTCCTATGGAAACCTTGCTGAAGAGGTTTCAGTCGTTCAATCCGCCATTGTTGATGGGTTCAGAAAATCCAGTTGACTGTGAGAGTTGGTTGGATGATATGGATCAGTTGTTTGATTCCATTGACTACACAGATGACCGCCGAATCAGGTTAGTAATTCATCAGCTGCGTGGTGGTGCTAAGAGCTGGTGGATCATGACAAAGAAAGCAATTGAGAGTAGAGGTACAGAGGTTACTTGGACTCTTTTTAAATCTGAATTTTATAAGCGGTTTTTCCCTATCTCGTATCGTAAGGATAAGGGAGCAGAGTTTGCAAATCTGAGACAAGGGAATCTGAACATTGAAGAGTACGTGGCTAAGTTCGATAGTCTGTTGCATTTTGCACCGCTAATTGCCGGAGATGAAGAAGCTACGGTAGATCAGTTCATCAACGGGTTGAACCCCGATGTCTTCACGTTGGTTAATACCAACAGGCCTAGCAACTTTGCGGATGCCATGAATTACGCAAAGGGAGCAGAAGCAGGCTTGTGGAGGCAAAGAGGTAATCAGGGGGCACCTCAGCAGCAGAGGCAGTATCAGAACCAACCATCTCAGTACCAGAATCAGCCACCTCAACATCAGAACCAGCAGCAGAGGTATGAAGGTGGAAACAGTGGGGGAAACAGAAAGGATCAGTACAAGGCAAGAGGTAAACAGTTCAAGAGACAGGGGAACAGTTCGTTCAGTTCCAGTGGTTCGAAGCAATTCGGTTCAGGACCGAGTTCTGGGTCATCATCCTTGTACTGCAGCAAGTGTGGAGGAAGACACTCACCAGATCAGTGTGTGGGAGTCTTCGGCAATTGTAACACATGTCAGCAACCGGGACACTTCTCTAAAGTGTGCCCTCAACGTAATAGAGATAGAGCTCAGAGTGGGAGTTCGTCTAGACCTGCAGCTCAGCCGGAGAGGCAGTCGTCTGCAGTGCACTCTTTCCAACCCTAGCAACAGCAGAATAGACAGGGAGGTAGCTCTAGTGCAAATCAGCCTCCGAGACAGCAAGCACGAGTCTTTGCATTGACAGAGGATCAGGCTCAGGCAGCACCTGACGATGTCATAGCAGGTAACTGTTCGATTTTCGGTCATTCTGCTCATGTCTTGATAGATACAGGTGCTTCCCATTCCTTTATCTCTGAGAAATATGTGTTATTGCATGCTTTGACAACTGAATTGTTGCCTACTGTAGTAGCTGTTACTTCACCTTTGGGTGGAGGAATTGTTTCTGTCCGACTAGTCAGGAACTGTGAACTTTGTTTTTAGGGGAATTTGTTAGAATTCGACTGTATTGTACTTGGGCTGTCAGATTTTGATTGTATTGTCGGGATAGATGCTTTAACCAAGTACAGGGCGACAGTTGATTGTTTTCTGAAGGTTGTCAGGTTCAGACCTGAAATGGCAGACGAGTGGAAATTCTTTGGTAAGGGTTCTCGATCTAGAATTCCTTTGATTTCAGTGTTATCTATGACTCGTTTGTTACAGAGAGGTGCAGAAGGATTTTTGGTTTATGCGGTTGATGTACTGAAATCTAGCCCAGCTTTGGTTGACTTACCAGTGGTTAGAGATTTTGCTGATGTGTTTCCGGAAGATGTTCCTGGATTGCCACCCATTCCAGAGGTTGAATTCAGCATTGACTTAGTGCCAGGTACTCAACCTATTTCAAAAGCTCCTTATCGTATGGCACTTGTTGAATTGAGAGAGTTGAAGGAGCAGCTTGAGGATTTGATTGCCAAGGTATACATCAGACCTAGTGTATCGCCTTGGGGTGCTCCTGTTCTATTCGTTCGGAAGAAGGATGGTTCTATGCGGCTCTATATCAACTACCGCCAATTGAATCAGGCTACAGTTAAGAACAGATATCCTTTACCCCGAATAGATGACTTGTTTGATCAACTGCAGGGTTCTTCTGTCTACTCTAAGATTGATCTGAGGTCAGGCTACCATCAGCTGAGAGTGCGAGAGGAAGATGTTCCTAAGACCGCATTCAGAACGAGGTATGGTCACTTTGAGTTTATAGTCATGCCGTTCGGTTTGACTAACGCTCCAGCTATTTTATGGGTTTGATGAACCGTATCTTTCAGCGTTATTTAGATGAGTTCGTCATTATCTTCATCGATGATATTCTTATCTACTCGAAGAACCGTACTGACCATGCAGAGCACTTGAGAATCGTCTTGCAGATTTTATGAGTTGAGCAGTTGTTTGCCAAGCTATCGAAATGCGAATTCTGGTTAGATCGAGTTGTCTTTCTCGGTCATATTATTTCTGAAGATGGGATTTCTGTCGATCCAGCAAAATCGAAGCGGTTATGAATTGGCCTAGACCGACATCAGTACCTGAGATCCGAAGCTTCATGGGTTTAGCTGGTTATTACCGTCGTTTCATCGAGGGTTTCTCGTCTATTGCCAAGCCTATTACCCAGCTGACTCAGAAGAATGCGCCTTTTGTCTGGACTTCAGATTGTGAGGCTAGCTTTGTTGATCTGAAGAGGAGACTGACCAGTGCTCCAATTCTTTCTATTCCGAAGGGTACTGGAGGTTTCACAGTGTATTGTGATGCTTCTAACCGAGGTTTGGGTTGTGTTCTTATGCAGCATAAGCATGTGATAGCGTATGCATCGAGGCAGCTGAAACCGCACGAGACTCGTTATCCTGTTCATGATCTTGAACTTGCAGCAATTGTATTTGCTTTGAAGATCTGGCGTCACTATCTTTATGGTGAGTCTTTCGAGATCTTTTCTGATCATAAGAGTCTTAAGTACTTGTTTTCACAGGCAGAGCTGAATATGAGACAGAGAAGATGGTTAGATCTGTTGAAGGATTTCGACTGTGAGATCAAGTATTATCCAGGGAAGTCGAATGCAGTTGCAGATGCCTTGAGCCAAAAGCTTTGTTCTTTATCTCTTTCAACTATCGGTGTTTCTCAGTTGGTCGATGATTGTTGCACTTCTGGTTTAGAGTTTGAAACAGATAGGGAGACTATCAGAGTGTTTGCTATTCAAGCCGAGCCGGAGTTGTTTGTTGCAATCAGAGAAGCACAGAAGTCTGAGCCGAGCATTCAGGTTTCAGTAGAGAAAGTCAGAACTGGGCATCAGTCAGAATTCCAGGTTAGAGATGACGTTTTGTTTGTGAATAACCGTATTGTTGTGCCTGATATTTCGGAGTTGAGACAGCGTATTCTCCGAGAGGCTCATTGCAGTCGGTTTAGCGTTCATCCTGGAGGTCGTAAGATGTACAACGATCTGAAGAGTCAGTTCTGGTGGAAGAGAATGAAGGACGATGTTGCGATATTTGTATCTCGGTGTTTGAATTGTCAGCAAGTGAAAGCAGAGCGGAAGCGACCAGGTGGTCTTTTGCACAGCCTATCTGTTCCTGAATGGAAATTGGATCACATTTCTATGGATTTTGTCACGAAGCTACCACGATCCGTTCGAGGATGCGATGCTATTTGGGTAGTGATCGACCGATTGACGAAGTCTGCGCGTTTTATTCCTTACAGGATGACGTATCGTCATGATCAGATGGCTGAGTTGTATGTTAGCAATGTTGTGAGATTGCATGGTGTGCCGAAGTCGATCGTTTCAGACAGAGATCCTAGATTCACTTCGCACTTCTGGCATAGTTTGCAAGAGGCGCTTGGTACTCGATTGCATCTGAGTACAGCTTATCATCCTCAGACAGATGGACAGTCAAAGCGGACTATCCAGACGTTGGAGGATATGCTGCGATCGGTAGTGCTAGACTTTGGCACTAGTTGACAGGATTCTTTGCCTCTTGTCGAGTTTTCTTACAACAGCAGCTTCCAAGCGAGTATCGGTATGGCGCCTTTTGAGGCTTTGTATAGTATAAAGTGCCGATCTCCGTTGTTTTGGGATGAATTGTCCGAGTCACCAGATTTGGGACCGGAGATGCTTAGAGATATGGCAGAGCAGGTTAAGATCATTCAGACCAGAATGAAGTCAGCTCAAGATAGACAGGCGAAGTATGCGAATGTCAGACGTCGACCTCTGAGTTTTGAGCAGGGAGACCGTGTATTCCTTAAGATTTCTCCGTTCAGAGGCACCGTCAGATTCGGTAAGAGAGGAAAGTTATCTCCGAGATTCATCGGTCCGTACGAGATTCTCGAAAAGATAGGCGATCTTGCCTACAGACTTGCACTTCCTCCGTCTTTATCTGGTATTCACGACGTTTTTCACGTCTCTATGCTGCGAAAGTATCAACCAGATATTTCTCATATCCTTCAGCCTGACGAAGCCGAGTTAGACGAGACCCTGAGCTATTTTGAGCGACCGATTCAGATCCTTGATCGGAAAGAAAAGCAACTCAGAACCAAGTTGATTCCGTTGGTGAAAGTGCAGTGGAGCCGTCACGGAGTCAAGGAAGCGACTTGGGAGACAGAATCTGACATGAGACAACGTTTTCCAGAGTTGTTCGGATGACGTGAGTTCTTCTTACTGTCTTTAGTTCTTTATTCTATCTTATGAGTTGTGGTTCTCGTTGATTTCGAGGACGAAATCTCTTCTTAGTGGAGGAGAATTGTAACGCCATGTTTTTATCTTAAATGAGTTTATTTGAGTTAATCAGAGATTACAGAGTTCTCGAGACGGTTTGATTTTGATCAGGTTCCTTTTTGCAAATTTTGGAAATTTCAGGGACTAAAATGCAAATATGGAATTTTATATATTATCTACAACTTGATTGGATTGAGAATGGTCTTCTTCTCCTCCTCCTTTCCTTCTCCACGCCTCCAACCTCCATTAGAGAGCCAAACGTGAGTTTGGAGCTTTCAAAATCCAGTCCGAGCTCGATCCGTCCGTTAGAAATTAATTCTGAAGGCAGATTATCGATCACTGCAGTGAGAGCTCTGTTATATTGTAAGTATTTCTCCGATCGGATATGTTTTGTTTTTCGGAGGTTGTTAAAATCGATTTAGATTCTAGTATGTTGTTCTAGACAGAGTTCTGATCGTTTATTATCTGTCGGTTTTGAATTAGAGCGACCTCCGGATTTGTTATGATTTTTGGAAGCCATTTTCGAAAATGTGGATTTTGAGATTGATGGTTTTGCTTTGTTATTGTTGTTTTGGGCATTGAATTGAGTTGTTATCAGTATTGAACTGCTGTCTGCGTTGCCAGTTTGTTCAGTTTATAGCCGTTATGCTGTCGGTTTGAGTTTTGGGTTTTTGAATCGTTTTTGTATTGATTGAAGTCTTGGTGTGTGAGTGATCGTGGTTGTTGATCAACTCTTGAATTCTTACAGATTCGTTCGGAATTGTCAAGCCCAGAGTTAGCAGCTGTTTGATCGTTTCAGAGAATTGGACGAAGAACGGTATAAAGAGTTTTCCTTGAACCGTTGCCTTGTTGTTGTTAGATTGTGTAGTTGTTTATACAATCTCTTTTGTAGCTTATCCAGAGTTGGAGCTACTGCATTGCAAGGTAAAAGCAGTCATCGTAGCGGGATAGCATACTCGGGACTGTTGGTTCTCGAGTTTCCCTTTTTAAATCACATATTGCATTGATACTTGTTCTAGCACGTGGAACTTGTAATTGTTGATTGATTGAGTTTTGTTATGTGGCTTATGTTTATGTTTCTGTTATGCATGCATCTTGAGCCTACTTTGATTTCAGCGGGCAGAACCGCCCTTTTTGTTAGACTTTTGGGAACTATGATTGAGTGACCTAGGTTGTAGTATTTCGCCTAGTGCTAGCATACTCATTATGGTTGCTCAAAGTCTAGAGGAGTGGGATACGTGGCACCATCTCGATTGGGAGAGTCGGTGAGTCGTTACGTGATCTCATCCTCGGGATCCCAAAAGCAGAGCAATACTCCCGTGTTTATCAGAATCGATATCCTGGTTTTAAAGACATGCATATCATTAACTTCGACTTGAATATGTGGTTTGATAGCATGTTGTGTATTCATTACTTGATATGTTGCTTTTACTGGGATTATCATTCTCACCGGTTATCCGGCTGTTGCTTTGTTTTGTATGTGTACTTGGCAACAGGTGGGGCAGGAACAAGTCAGAAGAGGCATGGTTAGCTTCGAGGGCAAGTAGTAGAAGTGAGACTCGGTTTAGAAGTCGAATTAGCATGTTTATCTAGTTTAAGATTGAAGCATGTTAGAACTCGAACTTTATATGTTTTGTTATTCGAATTAGTTTGTATTCGGATTGTAATCTGAAATCGAAGTATGTTGTTGCTTTATCGATTTAGACTTCTGGATGTTTTTAGGCCTTCTGAAAGCATGACTTGTTATGGCATGTTTCCCTACACCCTGTTATTGCATTTGTATTTGAAGGCATGTCGGACCAAGCGCGGAATCTTTTTTTTTCGGCAGCCTGAGCATTTTCTGCCCAGGCCTTCCGCGCGCGGGCGAGGCGTTCCTCGTGCGCGTGCGAGGCCTCCGTTGGGCCTCTGAATCGTTTGCCCGCGCGCGCGCGAGCTTGGTACCTCGCGCGGGCGCGGGCCTTTTAAAAAAAAAAAAAAAAAAAAAAAAAACAACCTTGAATTGTTTTACTCTTGGATTCTTGTTCGCTTACTCGTTGTTTAATCCGAGATTAGTGGTTTAGAATCGAGGTCTCACACAACTCAACTCAACTAACACTCATAAACTCAACAAAAAATTTACCTATGAAGCACACAATAAAATTCAACTACTTAACTATCAACCAAACAACTAAATCAAACATTGATTAACCCCCCAAACTTAATGTAATCATTGTCCCGAATCATTAAAAACAAGAAAAAGAACAAGGGACATGGAATGCGTACCTTCGACACCGAGCATCAGTACCCGGCGTTATCAATTTCATGAAAAATAATTCGCAACCTTAATACCAAGGTGGAGATGAGAAAGACATGAAACATCCGATTCAACCTGAAAAGAATACATGCACACGATAAAGACAGATACGAAAGCCAAAGCATGCAAGAAAATATACAACACTTAATGTATAGAAAAAAAAATGAGTGAAAAGAAGGAGTGCTCATTGTGACAAGCCCAAGAAAGTCGTTGGAGAGGCGCTATTGCTCATTAAAATGCAGCAGCTGGGAACTGAATTGCGCATGGATTAAATCATTGTGGAGAGTGCGATTTTGCATGTGTATTTCTCAGTTCATGGCTGCTTAGTTCTAGGCAGATGCTCTATTTTTAACTCGTGAGCTCATGGTCAGTAAGTGGAATGCACGATTGTGCTTGTTTGTACGCAGCTGGGACATTTGTTTGCACAAGGATTAGAACAGCTGGGACGCATGGTAGCGCATCATAAGATTGGCATGCGTGTTTGCACTAGGTAGCAGCGCAGATGAGGTTGTTTGCGCATGGAGAAGGAGAAGCTTGAGCGATTGCTCTTCAAGCTACGCTATTGAGGATGGTTAGCACATGGAATTCTCCATTGGAGACGAGTGATTGCACAAGGGATGTCATAGCATGATGAAAGCATCTGAGGTGCTGTTGGTGAATGGAGATGCACGATAGCACATGTCCATGCGCTGTTGGGGATGGTTAGCGCAAGAAAAGAATAGCTGGGAGCGCGATAGCACAAGGAGTGCACGGATGGAGTGTTGTATGCGCAAGGAAGGAGGCGCGATTGCGCTTAAAAGAAGCGCAGATGATGAGTGGTTGGCGCTTGCTGTTGCGCAGATGAGCAGCGCGATTGAGCTTGGTTTAACGCGGTTTAGAATCGTTGTATGCGCCTGGGTGCTGCGCGGATGAGACGTGCGATTGCGCTTGATTCTTGCACTAATGAGATGCGCGATTGCACTTGATGAGGCGCAGTTGGTGTTTCAAGGACCCGAAGAGGCTACGCGGACGCGGAACCAATCTTACGCGGGCACGTATAAGCTGCTGCCAGAAGATCAAAAATCCTGAAATTTTTTTTTTAAAACAAATGCAAATTTAGGCCTCCAAAATTCCCAATAATGATTTCAAAAATCATAAATAACTAATGAACATAAATAAAAATTGAAGCATAAATTGAATAAAAATAAAAAATAAAATAAAGCAAAAATTTTGGCTTGCCTCCCAAAAAGCGCTTGGTTTATAGTCGTCAGCCCGACTTTCACCGGTGTTAAGTTTTCCCCTTCTCTTTCACTCGCTAAATAAATTCCACGAACTGCCTTTTAATTTTTTCTTTCTTTTTCTTCATGGTTTTCTTCGTTGGTAAATTCGGCGCTTCCAGCTTTTCAACCGGCTCAATCAAGCACAATTTCTCGATGGGTGGCCTAGGTGTCTTCGTGAAGAATTTGAAAATTACTCGTTCGCACTCCATGCCCATCGACAATTCACCTTTCTTTACCTCTATCTTGGCATCCGCGGTAGCCAAAAATGGTTGTCCAAAAATCAGCGGAGCACCATGATCCGATTCAATATCCAAGATCACAAAATCTGCTGGGAAGATTAATTTATCCACCTTGACTAGAACATCTTAAACAATACCCAATGGATATGTGATGCTTCTATCCGCTAATTGCAATGAAATCATAGTCGATTTCATCTCTCCCAAATTCAAGGCCCTATAAATAGACAACGGCATTAAATTAATATTGGCCCCTAAATCACATAGTGCAGTAGTAAAATGAGAACCACCAATAGAACACGGAATAGTAAAACTCCCTGGATCTTTCAGCTTTTGTGGCATTTTCTTTTGTAGCACCGAACTGCACTCTTCATTTAAATCCACCACCTCGTTCTCTAGCAGCCTCCTCTTCTTGGACATCACCTGCATGATGAACTTCGCATAATTCGGCATTTGCTCCAAAGCTTCAGCAAAGGGGATGTTGATGTGAATTTTCTTGAAAATCTCCAAGAACTTGAAAAACTGCTCATCCAACGCCTTCTTCTTGAACCTTTGTGGGTAGGGGAGTGGAGGCTTGTACATCGGTTTTGAGTCAGGTTCAGACTCCTTCTCCTTCTCCTCAACTTTTTCCTCAAATTTCTTCTCCGCAATAGTACGGATTTGGACTCCAACTTCTTTTTCACTCCTCAACTCTATGGCATTGCACTGCTCCTTGGGATTTACCTCTGTGTTGCTTGGGAATTGACCGCGATTATTATCTTTCAGTGCGTTTTCCAACTGTCCAATGCTAGTCTCCATGGATTGAAGTACATCACCCATGTTGGCCATGTGCGTCTCCAAACTGTCAAGACGAGTCTCAGTCCTCGCCATATTTTACCTGATTCATGCACAAAAGTACTAACCACATCTTCCAAAGAAGGCTTACCCACATCCTTGTTTGTATTGAACCCAGGAGGATTCAACACATTTTTGTTGTTAGCATAAGAAAAATTTTCATGATTTCACAAGCTAGGATGGTAAGTATTAGGGACAGGGTTACCTCTGTAAGCTCCATAACCTCGGTAGCCATTAGGATTGATATATTCACTTCATCTAGGGACTGAGATCCTTCAACTCCCGCTGAATCTGCAACATTAATCTTATTCAAAGAAGCTACCTGTGTAGTCAGTGCAGATAATTGAGCGGTGATGGATGTGAGAGGATCCACTGCATACACTCCAGCTGGCTTCTTGACTCCCATACGCTCAGATGGAAATTGAAAACTATTAACCGTCATCTATTCCAACATATCGTAGGCCTGTACGGGGTCCTTTGCAAAAATAGTTCCTCCACAAGCAGAATCCACGTTCATCCTTGTAGGCGCATTCAGTCCATTGCAAAACCACTCGATCAGTTCCCAATCTGCAAAATTGCTGTACGGGGTCCTTTGCAAAAATAGTTCCTCCACAAGCAGAATCCACGTTCATCCTTGTAGGCGCATTCAGTCCATTGCAAAACCACTCGATCTGTTCCCAATCTGCAAAATTGTGGTTAGGACAAAGTCTAAGTAATTCTTTGTACCTTTCCCATGCCTCGTAGAGCAGTTCGGAATCCATCTGCCTTAAAGTGCTGATTTCGATCTTCAGTTGGGTGGATTTGGCAGGTGGAAAATATTTTGCAAGAAATTTTTCTGCCATCCCCTCCCAAGTAGTGATGCTTCCTAGCGGCAGTGATTGCAACCAACTTCTGGCTTGATACCTGGGAGAAAACGGAAACAAGCGTAAGCAAATAATATCCTCAGACACACCATTAATTTTTACCATATCAGTTATCTCCAAAAAAGTGCGTAGGTGTAGGTGAGGATCAGCAGTGGCGCTCCCATTAAATTGGTTCTGTTGAACCATGTTGATCAATGCCGGCTTTAGCTCAAAATTGTTTTCATTGATGGTTCCTCGAGCGATTTCAGAATAGTGAGCCTGGATCGTCGGCCTGAAGTGATCTCTAATTGGCACCAGGGGAGCTTGTTGTGCTTCTTGTTCAGCCATTCTTTCAATTTCTTCTGTTCTAGCTCTTCTTAAATCACGTGCAGTGCGCTCGATCTCCGGATCAAACAGTAATGAATTCGCACTTTGAGATCGTCGCATAGACTGCAATTAAAAATAAGAAGAAATCAATTAGTAACTTAAAATAAAATAAAAAAAAACTCTAAATTAAAATCTAGACTAATTGGTAACAAGACTAAAAAATAATCAAAATTTACTCCCCGGCAATGGCGCCAAAAACTTGTTGTGAAAATTTCTCGCAAGCATACGAGTGTCAAGTTTTAATATAGTGATAAAATCAGATATCGATCCCACAGGAAGTAATTTGAAAATAATTAGTGCTTGTAATTAAAATAGTCTAAACTTTATCTAGAAAATCAAACTTTGAGAATTTTGCAGAAAAATAAAATAATCAATGAGTTTTGATAAGCACGCACACAACTTCCAGGTAAAATTCAATCAGAGAAAATGGTCTAGAGGTTTAGATTTCACCCGGTTTCAACAACAGTCAATTATAATTAATTAATCTTCGTTAATTTCAAAGAATTAATAGCCAAGAACACTTAAGTGTATTATTTCCTCTCCCGAGTGCCGAATAAAATATATCAACTACAGTTCAATTCCAATATCCCTATTAAGAATCTACTTGCAGTGATCAATTCAAAACAATGTTCTCTTTAAAAAGCTATGTTAAAATTATACACTCTCCCGAGCAATATAAATAATTAACAGTGTATTTTCTTATGGTCCTATTCAAAATCTCCTCTCCCGAGTGCCAGATTTCAAATAAATATAACAAATCAATTAGTGATCAGATAATTGAAAAGACAATCAATTCTATAAAAAACAATTAATCTAGAAGAAACTCAATTCAATAAAATCAAAATTCATGAAAGCGTCTACACCAGGTTCCATCCGACCTCTAGACTATAAAAAATTAGTTCATAATAAAATTATGAATAAAACAAAACATGTTCAAAAATCCAAACATAAATTCAGAATTGAATAAATAAAGTAAGAAATCAAATCCGTCGTCGATGCCGTGCCCAGTCGATGGAACTCCATCTTCGATTATGCTCCAGATTATTCCAGAAATCTTCACGTTCAAGCTTTTCTCTCTGATATGTGTAATGTGTGTGGCGGCTCCTTTTTTACAAATCTGATAAAAATTCCTTTTTATATCTTCACACAAAAGCCCAACAAAAGCCCAAGAATTTATTCGCGGAAATAATTAAACTCTGAGATGGCAGCGAAGGGGCGGGCGCTCCTTAAGTTCCCTCTTTTAATTTCTCTTTTCTCAGGAACTTGCGTGATTGCGCTCTTTCTTCTCTTCTTTAGCGCTTCAATAGGCGCTAACGTTGAAAGCCCAAATAAGAAAGCCCATTTAACTCTCTTCTCTTGTCTATTTTTTCTTTTCTTTTCTTCTTTCTTTTATTATTCTTTTCTCTTCACAAATTCTCATTTTCTTTTCTTTTCCAAATAATTCAGTAATTCTCTGCATGAACAAAAACAACAAAACAACCACATAAATCTGCTCGAAACCAATAATTAACAATAAAACTCATAACAAAATTAAGTGTATAAAATACACTTATCAGCTACGTGGGTTGAGTTTCGTACTGCTTATCAGAGGTTGTATTTTCCTCCAGCTCTTCGTCAGACAAAACACAGTGAGTTGCTGAGTTTGCGACAGGAGACAATATCGATCGAGGAGTACCAGCAGAAATTCTTTGATCTGCTACCTTTTTGTCCTCATGTTGCTGATAGTTCTATGGCAAAGTACGACCATTTCATTCAGGGTTTGAACCCTGATATTCATTGGATTGTTGCTGTGGGCAGCGATGGGACCTATGAGGATTTTGTGGACCATTGTTGCCAGGCTGAGGACAGTATTCGGAGGAACAGGGGACTTTACTCTTCTTCTTCCAGGTCAGCGAGTGCCAGAGCTTTGGGCCCTAAGGGGCAGTCTTTCAAGAAGCCAGGAGGAACTTCTTCTTCTTCATCTGGATCCGGTTGAGTGCATAATTTTCGTGTTCAGAGACCGAACCGATGTCGTCAGTGCAGACACAGGCATCCGCTAGGGTAGTGTGGTCGATCGACCAGTGCATGTTTCCAGTGTGGCCAGGAGGGTCACATGAATAGGGATTTTCCGGTGCTGGTTGGAGCAGCGAGTGGTTCCGGAGGCATCTGTTCAGCCACCTCAGTACCAACAGCCACCTTATCAGCAGCAGTATTCTCAGCAGCACCAGCAGCCGCAGCAGTCTCAACGACAGCCTGCTCAGACTCCTTCTCGGGGTCATTCTACTTTGCGGCCACGTGCCTAGGGTCAGGTCTTTGCGCTTAATCAGGAACAGGCAGAGGCTGACAGTGATCGGATGATTGCAAGTATCTGTAGTTTATGTTGTTTTCCTGCATATGTTTTAATTGATACCGGTGCATCGCATTCTTTCGTATCAGCACGTTTTGCTAAGAAGTATAAGTTGCGATTTATTCCTCTAGACGTGTTATTAGTGGTTTCTACTTCTATGGGTAGCGAGGTTTTAGCCAAGAGTCTAGTTGTGGGTTGTGTTTTGGATTTTGAGGGGCATCAGCTTAGTGCTAACCTGATGATTCTAGCGATGTAGGATTCCGATTGCATCATTGGGATAGATCTATTGACTGCCTACCGAGCGATAGTGGATTGCTATCAGAGGTTTGTTCAGTTTCGACCAGAGGATGACGAGTCATGATATTTATATGGTGAGGGAGCACGACCTCCAATGCCAGCAGTTTCTGCTCTGAAGGCCCGACATGCTTTAGAGTTTGGCGGGGAAGGCTACCTTATCTACGCCATTTACGCATCCTTGGGAGATCCAGATATCCAAGAGATACCAGTGGTTCTTGACTTTCTAGATGTATTTCCGGAGGAGATTCCAGGTTTGCCACCAGTGAGAGAGATCGAGTTTGGCATCGAGTTATTGTCAGGGACTGCACCGATTTCCAGAACTCCTTATCATTTAACTCCATCAGAGATGAAAGAACTGCAGAAGCAATTACAAGATCTTCTTGATAAGGGTTATATTCGACCCAGTGTTTCGCCCTCCCCAGTGCTGTTTGTCAAGAAGAAGAATGGTTCAATGCGGTTTTTTATTGATTACCGTCTGTTGAATCAAGCAACAGTGAAGAATAAGTATCCTCTTCCACGTATATATGATCTCTTTGATCAGTTACAGGGTACTTCTGTCTATTCGAAGATTGATCTTTGGTCTGGGTATCATCAGTTGCGAGTTCGGCAGGAGGATGTTTCTAAGACAGCATTTCGTACACGGTATGGACACTATGAGTTTCTAGTGATGCCATTTGGTCTGACGAATGCTCCAGCTATTTTTATAGATCTGATGAACAGAGTTTTCCGCGACTTTCTGGATAAGTTTGTGGTGGTGTTCATCGATGACATTTTGGTGTATTCTTGTAGCATGGATGAGCATGCCTATCATCTCTATACTATACTACAGGTCTTGAGGGAGAGACAGTTATATGCGAAGTTGAGCAAGTCTGACTTCTGGATTGACCAAGTTGTGTTCCTCGGTCATGTCATTTCTCAGGAGGGCATATCTGTTGACCCTAGCAAGACAAAGGCTATTTTGAATTGGCCTCATCCGACTACAGCTTCTGAGATTCGTAGTTTCCTTGGTTTAGCAGGTTACTACAGACGTTTTGTAGAGAACATCTCTCAGATAGCTAAGCCTTTGACTCAGTTGACAAAGAAAGATGTTTCTTTCGTGTGGTCTGATGCTTGTGAAGACAGTTTTTGTGAGTTGAGACGTCGTTTGACAACAACTCCAGTTCTTGCTTTATCGTCTGGATCAGGTGGATTTGTAGTCTTCACTGATGCTTCTGTCCATGGTTTGGGGTGCGTGTTGACTCAGAATGGCCACGTGATCGATTATGCTTCTAGACAGCGGAAGACTCACGAGGAGAAATATCCCGTTCATGATCTAGAGCTAGCAGCCATTGTCTTTGCCCTGAAGATATGGCGTCACTATTTGTACAGAGAACGATTTGAGATCTTCACTGATCATAATACTTTGATGTATTTGTTCACTCAAGCTGAGTTGAACATGCAGCAGCGTCGTTGGATGGATCTGTTGAAGGATTATGATTGTGAGATCAAGTACCATCCAGGTTCTTCGAACCCCTTTGCTGATGCGTTTAGTCGCAAGGTCTATGTGAGTTCCCTTCGTACCAGTTCAGTTTTGAAGGCAGTGGAGGAGTGTTGTTCTTTGGGATTCACGTTCCGTAATAAGAAATAACAGCAAGGGATTCGTGTTTCTTATGTGCTTACAGATCCAACATTGTATCGACGAATCCGTGAAGCTCAGAGTTCTAATCTGAAGACGCAAAAGTTGGCCCGTTTGGCTAAGGGTGATAATACTTCTGGTTTTCATCTACAAGGAGACGGTCTGTATGTCTCTCTGGTCGAGTGGTGGTACCCGAGGATTCTACTTTGAGGAATGAGATCTTATCGCAAGCTCACCTCAGTGGATTCTCTGTACATCCAGGCAGCATGAAGATGTACAATGTTCTTCGCACTTGATTTTGGTGGAAAGGGATGAAGCGCAGAGTTTAGACGACCCGGAGGGTTACTTCATAGCTTAAAGATTCCTGAGTGGAAGTGGTAGCATGTGACGATGGACTTTGTCAGCCACTTGCCTATGTCTCCTAGGAATTGTGATGATATTTGGGTTGTCGTGGACCGATTGTCGAAGTCAGCGCATTTTCTTCCCTATAACCGCAATTATACCTTTGATAGGATGGCGCAATTGTATGTGCGGGAGATTGTTCGATTGCATGGATTCCGTTGAGCATTGTCAGCGATAGAGATTCGAGATTCACCTCGAGATTTTGGGTTAGTTTCCATCGAGCCCTTGGTACTACTTTGAGCCTGAGTACGGCTTATCATCCAGAGACGGATGGACAATCCGAGCGTACTATTTGCACTTTAGAGGATATGCTTCGCGCGGTGGTGATGGATTTTGGCCCAGCGTGGTATGATAATTTACCCTTGGTGGAGTTCGCTTATAGCAATAGTTTTCATGGATTTATTTAACTAAATAACCCTTGTTTGACCATGATTTGGAAATATAACCTTCTCAATTTTTTTCTTTGTTTTGTTTTTGCATTTCCTTTATATTTGAAGGTCATTTTGCAAATTGTTTTTGAAGGAAGGTGATAAATCAAAAAAATTCGTTGACCAAGGTCATTTTTCAAACTCTCTCTAGTTTTCATCGCAGCATTGGCATGACACCATTTGAGGCTCTTTATGGAAGTCGTTGTCATACACCTTTGTTTTGGGACGAGGTTGGCGAGCGTCAGGTTGAGGGTCCTCAGATGATTCAGCAGATGACTAATGCAGTAGAGTTGATCCGACGTAGGATTAAGGCGTCCCATGATCGACAAGCTAGCTACGCGCACACTCACCAGAGACCGTTCCACTTCGAGGTGGGAGAGCATGTGTTCTTGTGTGTGTCACCTTTCCGGAAAGTGATGAGATTTTGTCGCAAGGGTAAGCTGACACCGAGATTTATTGGTCCTTTCGATATTCTCGAGAAGGTTGGGGATGTGGCTTATCGTCTGGCCTTACCACCCGATCTTTTGGAGATTCACGATGTGTTCCACGTGTCCTTGTTGAGGCAGTACGTGGCAGCGTAGAGGTATAGAGAAAGCTACTTGGGAGTTGGAGAGTCGGACGTTAGCTGAGCATCCCGAGTTATTTTGGGATTTTGTACTTCTTGTATTGAGTTTGTACTTGTTCAGTTGTAATAAATATCATTTGGTTGACTGTTCATATTTTCCTCTAAGACTTAAATTTCGAGGACAAAATTTCTTAAGTGGGGGAGAATGTAGTGACCCGTATCCGTAATTAATGATTAATGAGTATATTAGTCATAGGATCATGTTTAGATTAAGTAAAACATGATTAAAGAAATTCCAAATGAATTAACAAAGTCCGAAAATAGATTCAGGACACTCGAAAATAGTGGGCATGGATCGGGAGGTTCGGACGCTCCGAACTGGTGTTCGGAGTACCCGAATGTGATCGAAGTCAGGATCGGAGGCCCGAGGAGTTCGGACGATCCGAAGAGGAGTTCGGAGGATCCGAAGAGGATCGGAGGCTCCGTCGGTGTGATCGGAGGACCCGAACAGGGTTAGGGCTTACGTCATAAAATACGTCAGCAAGGTGACGTCATGGCTGACGTCACTGATGGGACTTCGAAGGACCCGAAGTTAGGATCGGATGATCCGATCGTGTTCGGAGGCTCCGAAGTCATGATCGAAGGATCCGAACCAGTTCGGAGGGCCCGAAGACGAGTTTGGACGGCCCGAATGCCGTCTATAAATAGAGGAGCCGAGGTTCATTTGTAACTCGCTCATTTCCTCTCTTCTCTCCCAATTCCTAAGCCTTCTAACTCAGATCTAGGCAGATCTAGGCGTCCTACGAGAAATCCGAAAGTGGCATAGCCATCTAGACGTCGTAGCGGAGCTATTGCCTAGTTTTGAGACTATCTACAGCAAAGGGCTAACGACAGACGCAGGTATAACTTTGGCATCCTAAAAATATTTAGGAGTATGCATTAGCTTAGTTAAGGCTTTTAGAGCTTTATTGTTGATGCATGGATATTTACATTGTAGTAGCAGTCGATTGGACTAGTAGGCTTGGAGTATAGGCCAGGGGAGATAGGTTTTGACCAGCGGTGTTAGAGGTACGTAAGTACTGACCGAGATAGCCGACATGATATATTTGCATGTATGTTGCATGAGTATGTGCTATATTTTTATCATGTTTTATCATGTTTTACCGCCTTATCACATGCATGATTTTACGTATGACTGTATCCGGAGAGATGTGAGTCATTGACAGTCTCCATAGGGAACGATGATCTCATTTTGGACTCGAGTCAGGTATGAAAGTTTCCATATGGGGCTTGTATCCTGTTTTGGATTCGGGTCAGGATGGGGTTGGCTCAGTGTTGATAAGAGTATACGAGTACCCCGCAGAGTCACTCTCTAGCTGGTATTGTATATTCCCGGCGCCATGAGAAAGTGTTTTCAATTGAGTTTTAAATCATATGTGTATGCATATTTGTATTTATATCATTGCTTATTGTATTGAGCGTTGTCGCTCATGTCCCTGTGTTTGGGTATCGTGGTGTACCTTGTGGCGGGGCAGGTTTGAGGCTGGATGGTCCGGGCGGCTCTCAGCAGGGTTGAGGATCCGCGAGCGTGAGGTGTTAGAGGGTAGGGATTTGTTTACCCTGAACCTTTGATTTGGTTGTACAATGGTATTTTTTCACTTGTGTTATCGTCGGTTGTATTATGCCGATCGGATTTGTTGTCTTTTATTATCCGCTCCGTACGCTTTAGAGTATTTTTCATGCGCTTATTCATAAACTCTGATAAGATAGTTGATCCGGGTTGGGTCACTACATGAATGTAAATGAGATCATATTTCCATGGACTTTGTTACGAAGTTACCTTGGTCTTCTAGAGGTTGCGATGCTATCTGGGTGATTATTGACAGAATGTCAAAATCTACGTGTTTTATTCCTTATCATATGACGTATAGACACGACCAGATGACAGAGATTTATGTTCGAGAAGTAGTCAGATTGCATGGAGTGCCGAAGTCTATTGTATCAGATCGTGATCCTCGATTTACATCACACTTCTGGCACAGTGTAAGGCCCGGAATTATTAATTTTAATTCCAGAATATTTAATTTGAGAATATTTAGAGTTTAGAATTAAATTCTAATATTCATAAATTTAAAAGGGTTGAAATTGAATTATATCGCTTTTCCGGGGACTGAATTGCAATTAGCCAAAAGTTCGGGGACTAAACTACAATTTGGATTATATATATCTAATTCTCTACTTGAAATATCTGATTCCAACGTGAAAACCATCAGATTAAAAGAAAATAAAGGGCAGAAACGGTGGAACCCTTTTTGGACGCCA
The DNA here is from genome assembly GCF_033568475.1 of Henckelia pumila. Taxonomy (NCBI): domain Eukaryota; kingdom Viridiplantae; phylum Streptophyta; class Magnoliopsida; order Lamiales; family Gesneriaceae; genus Henckelia; species Henckelia pumila. Next base: position 94,307,089 of record NC_133122.1, read on the forward strand.
TTTTCTTCCGTTTAAGCTTCGATAATTTGCGTTCCAGTTGTCAGAAATTCGAAAGAAATATATATCTGCGATCACAGCTCCGAGACCTTTGATTTGGTACAAGCTTTATTCACTTTTCTCAGATTTTATTTTTATGTGCAAGATGGAAAATTATGATTTTAAGATATATGCGTATATCAGCTGTACTGATCGTGTATTCGTAGACGGTTCGGAAAAAGACTATTGTTCGGATTTTATATGATTTTGTGAAGCATAATTCGAATCCTACCTGATTTGAATATGATGTTTTTGATGGGATTGAGTTGATATAATGAGTTGTTGGGATTGATATCTTGTTTTGGATATTGTTTGGATTGCCGGTTTGTAGCCGTTACGCCGTCGATTCGCAAAATGTCAAGACTTTGATATTCTTGATTCAAAGAAGCATGGTTTGAGTTGCATCTGATCTTGTTAGCTCTTTGACATGTTATTTCTCAGCTTTCAATCGAAGATTTACGAATCGAGAGTGCCGAGTCGCAACGAGAAGAAGTTGAAGAAAGGTTTGCTAGCATTGTATTTGAGTTTGAGTTGAGAACTTGAGCAACCGTTTGATATGCTTTATCATTGATGTCTTTGCAGACTTGAAGTATTTTCAGACTTGTTATTGAAAGGTATAAATGACAGCTAATCCAGATGGGATAGAACACTCGAAATATCTATCGTTTCGAGTATTCTCTTGTTAATCACATACTTAATTGTTTATATGGTTTATGTGATTAGATGTTTTACTTGATTTGCTTGCTTATGTGATTAGTTTTTCAAGATGTTTTATAGCCTTTAATGCATACAGTATATGCTGCATTCATCTTGAACTCCATCCTAATAAGCACAGAGGGTTCAAAGCCTAGAGTGCATATGACGTTTGGCGGATTGTAGTTGAGTGGCATGGATTGCAGCCTTCGCTTTCAGAGCCAGAAGACTCTCTATAATTGCACCAAAGTCAGAGGATTAAAATACTTGATGTCGCCTCGATTGGGAGTGTCGGTGGTTTGATAGTTATTTTATTCCTCGGGATCCCAAAGAACCAAGCCTTTGATAGCAGTTTTGATAGCCTATTCTTCAAACATGCATTGCATGTATGTTATAGCATTAGATGAGATGCTATCTTTATTGCATGTTATGTTGTTTATACTGGGATTTTATTCTCACCGGAGTTATCCGGCTATTTATTTGTTTTGTATGTGTGCATGGCAATAGGTGGGGAAGGAGCTAGTCAAAAAAGACAAGGATAGCTCAAGATAGAAGCATAGCAAGTGAGGACACGGGTTTTAGTAGCAAGACATGTATTTCGAGTTGTTAAATCATGCGAGAAATAATACAAGAACTTTGTATATTGTGGTTTGAATACATGGTAGTTTATGTATCTTATGTTTAGAATCTTTTAAGATATTATGAGATGGCATATATCTTCTTTGGTAGCATGTATAAATGTTTATGTTTGATTTTCCATGCTTTGACAACAGAAGTTTGACAGCAGAATTCTCTGCATTTCGAGCTCGCTCGATCGGTTAAAGTTTACCGATCGAGCGAGGCCATTAACTGGCTTGGCAGAGGGAGCGAGTTTTGTTTTCGCTCAATCGGTAGAATTTTATCGATCGAGCGAGGCCTCGAATTTGGAAAAAGAGCTTTTGAGTATTTGAGCTCGCTCGATCGGCCAAGTTTTACCGATCGAGCGAGACCCTTCTTTAAAAAAAAAAAAATATTTTTTAGCTCTTGTTTCTTTAATTATTTTAAGTACTTGTTTAATTGTTAATTACAATAAATTGCCCTAAGATAAGATTAGCAACCCGGGTCCCCACAACAGGTGGTATCAGAGCATAAGTTTTTGGATTTAGATAGAAGTTGATGAGTGGGGTAGATTGAGTCTGTCTGATTGTTTGATATTACATGAGATTACATGTTGTATCTGATTATGTGCACTATTTGCTAGCATGCTTTATATTGCAATAATTATGTGATTGCATGATTATGTGCTTTTATTGCTACTGCATCCTATATATGCACTTGTATTCCAGATTATCCTCAGTCAGAACCTGAATTCTCATGAGAATTCTTATCAGAGAAGGATGGAATAAATTGTTTCATATGATATTGTTTATGAACTAATCTGTTTGACAATCAGATATGCCTCCCCGTAAAGCACCGGCCATGAGACAGCCATTAGTGGTTCCTCCAGCTGAACCAGCACCAGTACCCCCGCCAGCTGTTGAACCTCGGAATGCATAGGGTAGTACATCTACTGACCTGTTGGATCCTACTGCTACTCCAATGGAGACTTTACTGAAATGATTTCAGTCATTCAACCCGCCAACATTGAAAGGAACAGAAAACTCAGTGGATTGTGAGAATTGGCTTGAAGATATCGAACAGCTGTTTGAGTCAATTGATTATACTGATGATCTTCGTATCCGACTGGTAATACATCAACTTCACTAAGTTGCCAAAAGTTGGTGGATTACTACAAAACGGGCATTAGAACAACGAGGTACGATTATCACCTGGACTGTCTTTAAAACTAAGTTCTATCAACGTTTCTTTCCAGTCTCCTACAGGAAGGATAAGGGTGCTGAATTTGCCAATCTAAGGCAAGGCAATTTGAATATCGAAGATTATGTGGCCAAATTTTCAAGTCTTTTGAAGTTTGCACCACATATAGCAGCAACTGACGAAGCAATGGCAGATCAGTTTATCAATGGCCTTAATCCGGATGTGTTTACATTGGTTAACAGTGGAAGACCTAATACCTTTGCTGATGCTTTGAACAAAGCTAAGGGAGCAGAAGCAGGTATATTATGACAATGAGGAACACCGTTCATTCCCCAACCATTTCCACAGCCTGTATCAGCATCTGTTCCACAGAATCCGCCACAGTTTCAGCAACCATCTCCCAGATTTTAGGGAGGAAGCAGTGGCAAAAAGGATTCTCGATTCAGGCCAAAGGGAAAGCAATTCAAGAGGGCAGGCAGTAGTTCTTCCAGTTCTAGTGGACAGAGACAGTTTGCTACAGGTCAGAGAACTGGTGAAATAGGAATGTTTTGTGGTAAGTGTGGTGGAAGACATTCGAGTGAACAGTGCAGAGGTGTGTCCGGTAATTGCAATATTTGTCATCAACCAGGTCATTATGCCAAAGTATGTCCCCAATGAGCTATTGGTGAAAGTTCTTCTCGACCAGCACCTCAGACAGAAAGGCAATCAGTGCATTCATTTCAGCCTCAGCAACCTCAGCAACAGACCAGAGTAGGAGGAAGCCAGACTGTGACTCAACCTCCTAGACAACAGGCTCGAGTCTTTGCACTTACTGAAGAACAGGCTCAGACAGCACCTGACGATGTCATAGCAGGTAACTGCTTTATTTATGGTTATCCTGCCTATGTTTTGATAGATACAAGTGCATCACATACATTCATATCTGAAAAATTTGTTATGATGCATTCTTTATCGTTTGAGCCATTGCCTACTGTTGTTTCTATTTCATCACCTTTGGATGAAGGTATTATATATGTTCGAATGATTCGAAATTGTGTGTTGCAATATGACGGGAATGTGATTGATATAGATTGTATAGTACTTGGATTATAAGATTTCGATTGTATTGTTGGTATCGACATGTTAACCAAGTACAGGGCAACTGTAGATTGTTTCCAAAAAGTGGTTCGGTTTAGACCAAAAATGGCATCTGAATGGAAATTCTATGGTAAGGGTTCTCGAGCCAAGATCCCTTTGATATCTATGTTATCTATGACCCGTTTATTGCAGAAAGGGGCGGAAGGATTTCTGATTTATGCAATCGATGTGTTGAAATCCAGTCCAACAGTAACGGATATTCCAGTTGTGAATGAATTTGCAGATGTATTTCCTGATGAAATTCCTGGTTTACCTCCAGTCCGAGAGATAGATTTCAGCATTGATTTAATGCCAGGTACACAACCAATATCCAAAGCTCCTTACAGAATGGCACCTATTGAATTGAAGGAGTTGAAGGATCAACTTGAAGATTTATTGGCCAAAGGGTACATTAGGCCGAGCGCTTCACCTTGGGGCGCTCCGGTACTATTTGTACGAAAGAAAGATGGTTCCATGCGCTTATGTATCGATTATCGTCAATTGAACAAGGTAACCATCAAGAATAAATATCCACTGCCTAGAATAGATGATTTGTTTGACCAATTACAGGGTTCAGCTATCTATTCTAAGATTGATTTACGATCCGGATATCATCAACTGAGAGTACGAGATGAAGATATTACTAAAATTGCTTTCAGAACAAGGTATGGACATTATGAATTCATCGTCATGCCTTTTGGTTTAACCAATGCTCCGGCAGTATTTATGGGATTGATGAATCAGATATTTCAGAAATATTTGGATGACATTGTCATTATTTTTATCGATGATATCTTGATTTATTCCAATACTGTGGATGATCACGCTGAACATCTCAGAATTATTTTACAAACTTTGAGAAATGAGAAATTATATGCCAAGTTATCAAAATGTGAATTTTGGTTGCAGAAAGTTGTGTTTCTTGGGCATATTATTTCAGGTGATGGGATTTCAGTGGATCCAAGTAAGGTCGATGCTGTTCTGAATTGTCCTAGACCTACATCAGTGCCAGAAATACGTAGTTTTATGGGCTTAGCAGGTTATTATAGAAGCTTTATTCGAGATTTTTCCAGCATTGCAAAGCCTATTACGCAATTGACTCAGAAAAATAAGCCGTATGTCTGGACTGAAGCTTGTGAAATTAGTTTCTTGGAGTTGAAGAAAAGGCTTACAAGTGCACCTATCTTGACGATTCCATCAGATACAGGTGATTTTGTTGTATATTGTGATGGTTCTCACCAGGGTCTGGGTTGTGTGCTTATGCAGAGAGGGCATGTTATTGCTTATGCGTCGAGACAGTTGAAGCCACATGAGACTCGATATCCTATCCATGATTTGGAGCTTGCCGCTATTGTCTTTGCATTAAAGATATGGCGACATTATCTTTATGGTGAGAAGTTTGACATCTTTTCTGATCACAAAAGTTTGAAATATCTGTTTTCGCAATCAGAATTGAATATGAGACAACGTAGATGGCTTGATTTATTGAAAGATTTCGATTGCAAGATCAAATATTATCCAGGAAAGTCTAATACAGCTGCAGACGCCATAAGTAGAAAGGTATGTTCTTTATCCTTGTCTACGATAGGTGTATCTCAAATGGTGGAAGATTGTTGTATTTCTGGATTAGTATTTGAAACAGATATGCGACCTATTCATGTTTGTGCTATAAAAGCTGAGCCAGAACTGTTATTGAGAATCAAAGAAGCACAGAAAGAAGATCGGAATATTCAGAATTCTATTGCTATGGTCAGATCTGGACATCAATCTGAATATCAGGTCAGTGCTGATGATGTATTATATGTGAATAACAGACTTGTGGTTCCAGATGTTTCAGATTTGAAACAGCAGATTTTGAAAGAGGCTCATAATAGTCGATTTAGTATTCATCCTAGTGGCAGAAAAATGTATAATGATCTGAAAATGCAGTATTGGTGGAAACAGATGAAGTCAGATGTGACCGAATTTGTATCCAGATGTTTGAATTGCCAACATGTGAAAGCTGAACGGAAAAAGCCAGGTGGTCTATTGCATAGTTTATCAGTTCCAGAATGGAAATGGGATCACATTTTCATGGATTTCGTTACACAGCTACCACGTTCATCCAGAGGTTGCGATGCCATTTGGGTGATTATTGATCGCTTGACGAAATCAGCATGTTTTATTCCGTACAGAATGACGTAAAGACATGACCAGATGACAGAGATCTACGTCAGTGAAGTGGTAAGATTACATGGTGTGCCTAAATCTATTGTTTCATATCGAGACCCTAGATTTACATCACACTTTTGGCATAGCTTGCAACAAGCTCTTGGTACTCAATTGCACCTGAGTACAGCGTATCATCCTCAAACAGACGGACAGTTAGAACGGACTATCCAGACACTTGAGGATATGTTAAGAGCTGTAGTACTAGATTTTGGTACTAGTTGGCAAGATTCTTTACCACTTGCAGAATTCTCTTATAATAACAGCTATCAGACTAGCATTGAGATGGCTCCTTTTGAAGCATTGTACGGAAAGAAATGCAGATCACCGTTATACTGGGATGATATCTCAGATGTTCCTGATGTTGGGCCTGATATGATCCGAGAAATGACAGAGAAAGTAAAGCTTATACAGAAATGAATGAAAATAGCTCAAGACAGACAAGCAAAATATGCAAATATCAGACGACGACCTCTATCTTTTGATCAGGGAGACAGAATTTTCTTGAAGATTTCTCCGTTTAGAGGTACGGTCAGATTTGGCAAGAGAGGAAAATTATCTCCACGTTTTATTGGTCTGTACGAGATTATCGAGAAGATAGGTGATCTTGCTTATCGACTCGCTCTTCCTCCATCTTTGTCTGGTATTCATGACGTATTCCATGTCTCTATGCTGCGGAAGTATCAGCCTGATCCTCCCCATATTCTTCAGCCTGATAAAGCTGAACTTGACTAGAATCTTAGTTATTTTGAGCAACCCATTCAGATTCTTGATCGCAAAGACAAACAGCTCAGAAACAAGACAATTCAGCTAGTCAAGATTCAGTGGAGTCGGCATGGTACTAAAGAAGCGACTTGGGAGACTGAGTCAGATATGAGACAGAGATTTCCAGAGTTGTTTCATTGATGTGAGTTCTTATTCTGCTTTATGCTATTTATTCTCTTATGTGTATACATATTGTCTATACAGCTTGCTTATGATTTCGAGGACGAACTCATGGCTTAGTGGGGGAGAAATGTAAGGCCCGGAATTATTTAATTTTAATCCGAGAATATTTAATTTGGGAATATTTAGAATTTGGAATTAAATTCTAATATTCTTAAATTGAAAAGGGTTGAAATTGAATTAAATCACTCTTCCGAAGACTGAATTGCAATAGCCAAAAGTTTGGGGACTAAACTGCAATTTGGCTTATATATATCTAATTCTCTACTTGACATATCTGATTACAACGTGAAAACCATCAGATTAAAAGAAAAGAAAGGGCAGAAACGGTGGAACCCTTTTTGGACGCCATTTTCATCCGTTCAAGCTTCGATAATTTGCATTCCGGTTGTCAGAAATTCGAAAGAAATATATATCTGCGATCACAGCTCCGAGACCTTCGATTTGGTACAAATTTTATTCACTTTTCTCAGATTTTATTTTTATGTGCAAGATGGAAAATTATGATTTTAAGATATATGCGTATATCAGCTGTACTGATCGTGTATTCGTAGACGGTTCGGAAAAAGACTATTGTTCGGATTTTATATGATTTTGTGAAGCATAATTCGAATCCTACCTGATTTGAATATGATGTTTTTGATGGGATTGAGTTGATATAATGAGTTGTTGGGATTGATATCTTGTTTTGGATATTGTTTGGATTGCCGATTTGTAGCCGTTACGCCGTCGATTCGCAAAATGTCAAGACTTTGATATTCTTGATTCAAAGAAGCATGGTTTGAGTTGCATCTGATCTTGTTAGCTCTTTGACATGTTATTTCTCAGCTTTCAATCGAAGATTTACGAATCGAGAGTGCCGAGTCGCAACGAGAAGAAGTTGAAGCAAGGTTTGCTAGCATTGTATTTGAGTTTGAGTTGAGAACTTGAGCAACCGTTTGATATGCTTTATCATTGATGTCTTTGCAGACTTGAAGTAATTTCAGACGTGTTATTGAAAGGTATAAATGAAAGCTAATCCAGATGGGATAGAACACTCGAAATAGCTATCGTTTCGAGTATTCTCTTGTTAATCACATACTTAATTGTTTATATGTTTTATGTGATTAGATGTTTTACATGATTTGCTTGCTTATGTGATTAGTTTTTCAAGATGTTTTATAGCCTTTAATGCATACAGTATATGTTGCATTCATCTTGAACTCTAGCCTAATAAGCATAGAGGGTTCAAAGCCTAGAGTGAATATGACGTTTGGCGGATTGTAGTTGAGTGGCATGGATTGCAGCCTTCGCTTTCAGAGCCAGAAGACTCTCTATAATTGCACCAAAGTCAGAGGATTAAAATACTTGATGCCGCCTCGATTGGAAGTGTCGGTGGTTTGATAGTTATTTTATTCCTCGGGATCCCAAAGAACCAAGCCTTTGATAGCAGTTTTGATAGACTATTCTTCAAACATGCATTGCATGTATGTTATAGCATTAGATGAGATGCTATATTTATTGCATGTTATGTTGTTTATACTGGGATTTTATTCTCACCAGATTTATCCGGCTATTGCTTTGTTTTGTATGTGTGTGTGGCAATAGGTAGGGCAGGAGCTAGTCAGAAAAGACAAGGATAGCTCAAGATAGAAGCATAGCAAGTGAGGACACGGGTTTTAGTAGCAAGACATGTATTTTGAGTTGTTAAATCATGCGAGAAATAATACAAGAACTTTGTATATTGTGGTTTGAATACATGGTAGTTTATGTATCTTATGTTTAGAAGCTTGTAAGATATTATGAGATAGCATATATCTTCTTTGGTAGCATGTATAAATGTTTATGTTTGATTTTCCATGATTTGACAGCAGAAGTTTGACAGCAGAATTCTCTGCATTTCGAGCTCGCTCGATCGGTTAAAGTTTACCGATCGAGCGAGGCCATTAACTGGCTTGGTAGAGGGAGCGAGTTTTGTTCTCGCTCGATCGGTAGAATTTTACCGATCGAGTGAGGCATCGAATTTGGAAACAGATCTTTTGAGTATTTGAGCTCGATCGATCGGCCAAGTTTTACCGATCGAGCGAGACCCTTCTTTAAAAAAAAATATATTTTTTTAGCTCTTGTTTCTTTAATTATTTTAAGTACTTGTTTAATTGTTAATTACAATAAATTGCCCTAAGATAAGATTAGCAACCCGGGTCCCCACACACAGTTTGCAGAGTGCTTTAGGTATTCAACTACACCTGAGCACAGCTTATCATCCACAAATAGATGGACAGTATGAGCGTACCATCCAGAACTTAGAGGATATGTTGAGAGTTGTAGTGCTTGATTTTGGCACTAGTTGGCAAGATTCACTGTCACTTTGTGAATTCTCGTACAAACATAGCTACGGTAAAAAGTGTCGATCTCCTCTTTAATGGAATGATATTTTAGAGGTACCAGACATGGGGCCTTACATGATTCGAGATATGACTGAAAAGGTGAAGATTATTCAGAAAAAGAGTCGACCTTTGTCTTTTGATCAGGGGGATCGGGTGTTTCTGAATATTTCTCCATTCAAAGGAACTATGCGACTTGGAAAGCGAGGGAAGTTGTCTCCACGCTATATTGGTCCTTATGAAATTCATGAGAAGATAGGCAATCTTGCCTATCGATTAACTCTTCCTCCGTCCTTATCTGGAATACATGATGTCTTTCATGTATCGATGCTTCGAAAATATCTTGCTGATGAATCTCATGTATTGCAATCTGATGAGGCTGAACTCGACAAAACCTTGAGCTATTTTGAAAAGCTAATTCAAATTCTTGATCGTAAAGAGAAGCAACTTCGAACGAAGACTATTCCGCTTGTGAAAGTTCAATGGAGTCGTCATGGCGTAGAAGAAGCTACTTGGGAGACTGAATCGGACATGAGACAACGATTTCTACAGTTGTTTCAATGATGTGAGTTTCTTCTTCAATCTTTCTGTTATCTGTTTTATCTTATGTGCTTATAGTACTTGAGATTTCGAGGACGAAATCATGTCTTAGCGGGGGAGAATTGTAACGCCCAGAATTATTTGATTTTGATCCGAGAATATTTAATTTGAGAATAATTGGATTTTTGATTTAAATTCTAATATTCTTAAATTATTTAGGATTGAAATTAAATTAAATACAAGTTTCAGGGCTAAGATGCAACTAGTGAAGAATTAGAGGGCCAAAGTGCAAAATATTTATGCTTAGTGAGACATTTGTCTAGTGTATGCCTATTCACGTGTGAACCACCATTTTCATCAGAAATTCAGAGGAAGAACCAAGAGTGGAAGAGAAAAGAAAACTCAAGTCCATCATTTATCTTAAAAATTCAATATCTTTTGATCCGTTCAAACGATTTCAGATTTGGGCACGGTTTTGGAATCCTCGCAAGAAGAGAGTCAAAGTGATGTAAGTTTTCTTTTGATTCACCGAGTTTTGAAAATCTTGTTGGGGAAATCAGATTATGAGCTTAATTATATGTTTTTGAGATGTTAGATATTGTTTATTCGAGGTCGAATCGACGAACGGCTATCGGGTTGAATTGTTACGAGTTTTCTAGTTTTGGTTTGAAATCTTACATGCTGATATTGTTGGTTTATAGCTGAATTATGAATATTAGGAAGTGGTTGAGAATATATATGATCGTGAAGTTTCATAGCTTTGAGTTTCGGTTGCTAAAACTATGTTATTACGCTGCCGAACTTATGATTTGAGGCTGTTTTGCTATCTTGTGTTGGGCTGAGATATTTGTGAGTTTTAGTTGATGTTTGTAAGTTTTCTACACTTCATTTCAGATTGTGTTGGAATGCCATGAAACTCGAGAACGTCAACTTCGAACCGGTAGAGATTTGAAGCAAGATTTGGATAGCCAGAAGATATCCTGAAATCTCACTTGAAAGGTAAAAGTGGACTACTACTTGAATAGGATTAAAAACTCGAGATGGCTTGTGTCGAGTTTCCTAAATCACATACGTGTTTGACTATTTTCTCTTATGTGAATTGTTGATTGAGTTTATGATGTTAATGAGTGCTATATTGATTTTATATGTTGCATTCATCTTGTGAGACTTATTCCTTGATTTTGAAATGAACTGAATGTTCGATTAGACGATTTGAGGAACTATATATGTAGGGCTTGGGTGGTTGAGGTAGCCTAGCATCTGATTTACATGTATGGTGGCTTCAATGTCTAGAGAAGCAAGATACGTAGCCCCACCTTAATCGGGAGTGTCGGTGGATTAGTTACGATATCTTCTTATCGGGATCCCACCAATATGCTCGACTGGGACATTCCACAGTGCACAGACATATGAAAACGCTTCCTATTCCGTCTCGAAACTCGACAGCCATTGCACCTGGTATAACTCAACTCAGAGTCTCTGATAATATCATCAGCTCATACCAACCTCACAAGGCCATTGCACCTGGTATAACTCAACTCAGAGTCTCTGATAATATCATCAGCTCATATCATCCTCACAAGGTCGAATCATAAAGATCCTGGAACTAAATCACAATGGATTCTCAATAGTCAAATCGCTCCCTTTACCGAACGCATCAGTCTTAGCACTGAACGATCTAATTCGTCAATTCCCTAGTCAATCCTTGGAATACTTATGCTCGAAGTAACTTGCCATACAATGCATCTCTGATTGTCGTTCATTGCTACCATGGAATATCTTTGACAAATATTCCGCACGGATGTGACTCACGGCTTGAAAGAAATAACTTGATCCGTCAAGATCTTGCGAAATCTTCTATCCCAAAGGCAAACCTCGTTGGCTACTAAGTCTATCCTTGACTATCTCTGTCATTTCAGGGACATCATTCATCACACGCTGGAAGATTAGTGACACATCCTGCTAGATCTCGAGAATTAGATCTCAGCTAATGTCATACCACACGATTAGACAACTAATTAATGTTCCCTTGCTAATGTCCATTAGCATTTCCAACTACTCGTCAGATCCAACCACAATAGTGCACATAGATGCCCTCACTTCACCGAAATGTCCGGTAAACAGTCTTTAATATTTGTTGTTCAATGGAAAACTCTCACATGAAACAACAACATGATCCTTTCCTGACCTATTGCTATCACTAAGCAATGGATTGAATCAATATCAGCTTCTTTCTTAACAAGAGTGCACTATACTGGAAACTACCAACTCCCTTGTTTGTCTCCACTGTCAAGTTAGCACCTAACTTGATCATACAAGTCTACTTGCAATCTTTCAATAGATTTGTCTCTGGAAAACCTAGAGATCCTAAATCATCCGAACTATCAAATACTCTGAGATGGTATCCAGTACTCATCCCATAAGCATTACTCGACAAAATACTACTCCAAGTATTTCTTAATTGCTACATCCTGATCAACCCTGATTGGCTCAATCAATCGAATTCATCAATCTACTCAAGCTCGCACTTATCTGGTCAGACGACCACTGATCATTCCCCCTGCATGGCTTGGTCAATAACTATGACTCAGCTGCCACAAATAACCATTTCCAAATGGTGTCAGATCACAGTACATAAGTAGTTTACTTGGCACAAGTCTTGCGCCTTTTCAGCACTACTAACCGCTGCTTCGTATTCTGAACTTAATCATCCTAACTCTGATAGAGTTAGCCAATAACCACTAGTAGTCACTAGCACAGATCCCGTGCCACCTTAGCACTACTAATCGTTGTCTTGTTCACCCAAGGAAAACATCAAGATAAACTAATCCCATTTCCATCCCATGGAAAATCCTACGCTCAACCTCTGAAAATATCAGGCAGTACTTAGTGCAAGCACCGGACTTACTATCCTTGCCTCGTTCATTCAGGATGAACATCGCGATTCGTCAAGTCCAAAGTTATACCTAAAGAATTCCAAAGATTCCCAACATTCCCGGACATGCTCCTGATTGTATCCCATGCTAGGATTGTGCAACAAATTAAGACTGAGGTAGCTTACCACGATAACCCACCTGGACAATCACCAAAGTTTCACGGGTATAGGCCACGCTTCACTCACATCTCAATTAATGTTTATACAATCCTTAGCATACGGTATAAACCATCACAGATGAAGTCCATCATCATGAATTAATTCTCCTATTCGAGTCTAAGTCTTGAATCAGCATCCCATCTAGTATCATGGATAATTCCTATCACAAGGAAACTCTAACCACAACTCTGATGACAACTGTAGTGACCCTTACCCGGATCACCTACTAACAAAACTTAGGCATGCAATTAACTTAATTAAACAGATATCAGAATAAAACTGCGGAAACCATAAATGTTATACAATCCCAAGTAAAGGAATCTGTAATTTATCCAAATAATATACAACCAAATCGAATAGCTGTATCAATCTCAAAACAACAGAAATAAAACCTAGACGAAGCTCCCGCTGGTCAACCACTGACTAGCCCCTCTTGGATCCACCCGCCTCGTCCAATCGCAAACCTGCCCCATGGAATAGGGTGTCCAGAAACACAGAGTACGAGACGTGAGCATAAAACGCTAAGTACGAGAGTATGAGTATACATGCATGCAAAGTGAACTCCCTATAACTCGAGGTCAAGGATCAGATAACAGATACAGACCGGGCCCTGGTATGTAGCACGCTGTGCCGTCGCTTCAGGAGGTGGCTCCCATACCATAATACAAGTGGATAAGCCGGACCCAAATCGATGGAAGTCCAACCACTAACAGGATAGGGAAAAACCCTGCTAACAGACATCTCGAAGGAGATAGCCCATTATGCAAATGAATGCAGCATAAATCAATGACATATAAACTATGAAGTCACATAATACATGCATACTCAGTCAGGATATCTCGAACAGTACTTCCGTACCTCAAATCAGTGCAAGCTCTACCAACTCTAGATCCACGCCTATAGTCTGCTCTACACTGCCAAATGATACTACTATCATTAAAGCGCTCTAAAAGCCTTAACTAAGCTATTGCATACTCTTAAATATTTATTGGAAGCAAAAGCTATACCTTCGTCCGTCGTTAGCCCTTTGATGTCGATGCCTCCAGAACTTGGGCACAACTCTGCTATGACTATCGAACGCCTCGACGACTCCCGGGTCAAGCCTAGGAAGGCTAGAACAACTCGAATATGACTAGAGTAGAGAGGAAATCCGGAATTGGCAATTGAAACTGAATTCTCGGCCTTCTATTTATAGACAACGATCGGAGCTTCCGATCCTCGATCGGAACGTCCGATCCTGCCATCGGAGCTTTCGAAGATCCTGATCTACCACGTGTCAAAATATCACTTGTTGACTCCGGATAGGGGTGATCGGAGCTTCCGATCCTGATCGGAGCTTCCGATCTTGCCACACGTCATTCCTGACGTAATACCATCGGAGCTTCTGATCCTGCATCGGAGCTTCCGATCCTGTTCGGAACTTCCAAACTCACCTTTGGAGCTTCCGAACTCTATCCAAGTAATTATGATTAATTCCTTAATTACTGATTTTGGTTACGGGCTACTACATTCTCACCCACTTAAGATATTTCGTCCTCGAAATCAGATCTTAAGTACTGAATGTAATACAGAAATCAGAAACATTCTTTATTCAAATCAAACGTTTACAGAGTTTGCAACTGAATACAACTTTAAGAATAAAATCAAAACAACACAGGATGGTCTTCACGCATCATGTCCTCAAGCTCCCAAGTAGTTTCCTCAGTGCCTCGGCACTGCCACTGAACTAAAACCAAAGGAATGACTTTGTTTCGTAAAACCTTATCCTTATAATCCAGGATACGAATAGGTTTCTCAACATATGTCAAATCCTTGTTAACCTGAACCTCAGACCGTTGCAGAATATGAGATTCATCCGCCACATACCTTCGCAACAGAGATACGTGGAACACGTCGTGAATACTGGATAGATGCGGTGGCAAAGCTAGTCGATAAACCAAATCGCCAATGCTCTCCAAGATCTCAAACGGACCGATAAACCTAGGAGACAACTTGCCCTTAAGGCCAAATCTGAGAATCTTGCGGAAAGGTGACACTCTCAGAAACACTTTCTCCCCGACATCGAACTGCAAAGGCCTACGCTTGATATAAGCATAGCTGGCCTGACAATCCTGTGCAGTCTTAATCTGTTTCTTGATGTGATCAACAATGTCTATCGCCTGCTGGATAAACTCCGGTCCCTCAGCCTGTCTCTCCCCCACTTCTTCCCAGAAGAGTGGAGTACGACAACGTCGCCCGTACAACGCCTCAAAAGGTGTCATCCCAATACTAGTATGATAGTTGTTGTTGTACGCGAACTCGATCAATGGCAAATGATCCTGCCAGGCTGAACCAAAATCCATGATGCACGCTCTAAGCATATCCTCCAAAGTACGGATAGTGCGCTCTGACTGACCATCAGTCTCCGGATGATAGGCAGTACTCAAACTGAGATTAGTACCAATCGCACGCCGAAAACTCCCCCAGAATCTAGAAGTGAACCTGGGGTCCCGATCGCTGACAATGCTCACAGGCACTCCATGAAGTCGAACGATCTCTTGAATGTACAACCGTGCCATACGATCCACATTGTACTCCCGGCTATAGGCAATGAAATGCGCTGACTTGGTGAGTCGATCCACCACAACCCAGATAGCATCACAGTTCCTTGGGGATACCGGCAAATGGGTCACAAAGTCCATTGTGATAAACTCCCATTTCCATTCAGGAATAGGCAGACTATGAAGAATTCCTCCAGGTAGTCGGTGCTCTGCCTTGACCTGTTGACACACCAAACATCTCGAAACAAACTGATAAACACTGCGTTTCATTCCCTTTCACCAGAAACGAGTACGTAGATCCTTGTACATCTTGTTGCTCCCAGGATGAATACTCAACTTAGTGCGATGTGCCTGAGACAAAATCTCCTCTCGCAACTCTTCATCCTGCGGAATCACAAGCCTACTTGACAAACACAGAAAACCATCTGACTGATAATGAAATCAAGACGAGCTACCCTCGTTAGCTAAACTTTCTAAACGCTGGGTCTTCGAATCAGACATCTGAGCATCTCGGATCCGCGAATACAAAGCTAGCTCAGATAATATCGCAAACATCTGGATACTCTGCATACCTTTCTTATGCTTGAAGGTATAACCTGAAGTACAACAGTCACTGATCGCACTAGACATCGAACAAGTCTGAAGTGCGGATAGTCGCACCTTGCGATTCAAAGCATCAGCGGTGAGATTAGCAGCTCCCGGATGGTACTTAATTTCGCAATCATAGTCCTTAAGCAAGTCCATCCAACGTCTCTGCTTCATGTTCAACTCCTCCTGAGTGAACAAATACTTGAGACTCTTATGGTCGGTGAAGATCTCAAATTTCTCGCCATACAGATAAGGATGCCAGATCTTCGAAGCGAACACAATGGCTGCCAATTCCAAATCATGGACTAGATAGTTGTCCTCGTGAAGCTTCAGCTGTCTAGAAGCGTATGCGATCACATGCCCATTATGAGTCAGAACACAACCTAACCCCTGAAGAGAAGCATCAGTGTATACCACATACCCTCCAGATCCTGACGGTAATGCCAACACCGGCGCAGAAGTCAACTGCCGTCGATGCTCACAGAAATTCTCCTCACACTCGGAGGACCACTCGAAGTCCACACCCTTGCGAGTAAGCTGCATCAACGGTCGAGCTAACTGAGAGATGTTCAGAATGAAGCGACGATAATACCCTGCTAGACCCAGAAAACTATGGATCTCAGCAACTGTCGTCGGATGCGACCAATTAAGCACCGCTTCAATCTTGCTTGGATCAACAGAAATCCCCTCCCTGGATATGATATGGCCAAGAAAGACCAGTCTATCCATCCAGAACTCACACTTTCTCAGCTTGGCGTACAACTGCTCATCTCGAAGAGTCTGCAGTACCAACCGCAAGTGAGAAACATGCTCTTTCGTATTACGCGAATACACCAAGATGTCGTCAATGAAGACCACGACAAACTTGTCCAAATACTCCCTGAAGACACGGTTCATCAAATCCATGAATATAGCCAGCGCATTAGTCAAACCAAATGGCATCACTAGGAACTCGTAATGCCCATAGCGAGTACGGAATGCAGTCTTGGCTACGTCCTGATCACGGACTTTCAACTGATGATACCCAGATCTCAAGTCAATCTTGGAGTAAACTGACATGCCCTGCAGCTGATCAAACAAGTCATCAATACGAGGCAACGGATACTTGTTCTTCACAGTGACACGATTCAGCTGCCGATAGTCAATGCACAACCGCATCGACCCATCCTTCTTCTTCACGAAGAGAACAGGAGCTCCCCAAGGAGATACGCTAGGACGAATGTACCCCTTGTCCAAAAGATCCTGTAGCTGATTCTTCAACTCACGCATCTCTGACGGAGCCAGACGATATGGTGCTCGAGAAAATAGGCAAAGTATCCGGCATCAACTCTATGCCAAACTCGACTTCCCTAACAGGAGGAAAACCTGGAATCTCATCAGGAAATACATCTGGAAATTCATCCACAACAGGAATGCTCTCTATCTCAAAACTCTCAGCGGACAAATCAACTGCATAGATAAGGTAGCCTTCCCCGCCAGACTCTAGAGCTCGACAGGCTCTCAAAGCTGATACCAAAGGCATCGGGGGTCGCGCTCCCGTTCCATAGAAAAACCATCTCTCACTCCCATCCGGATGAAAGCGTACTAATCTCTGATAGCAGTCCACTGAAACTCGATAGGTTGTCAACATATCTATTCCCAGAATGCAATCAAAGTCGTCCATCGCCAGGACCATGAGATTCGCTAACAGAATGTTCCCTTAAAACTCTAAAGGGCAACCCATCACTAGACTCTTAGCCAAAGTAGATTGGCCCCTAGGAGTAGAAACAGACATCACTACGTCTAGTGCAATGCATGGTAACTTATGCATCTTAACAAAACGTGCATAAATAAAGGAATGAGATGCACCAGTGTCAATAAGTACAAGAGCAGGTATACCATAAAGAAGAAATGTACCTGCGATGACTTTCTCATTCTCCTCCACTGCCTGATCATGCCTCAAGGCAAACACCTGGCCAGAAGCTCGTGGCCTCGAATGAGAACTCCCAGCAGGCTGTCCCTGTGACCTCTGCTGAACGGTGGCCTGAGAACCAGATCCTGAACCAGAACCAGAACCACCTCCCCCAGATAGTGGACAATCCCTCCGGATATGACCAGTCTCTCCACAATGGAAACAAGCTCCAGAAGCTCTACGGAACTTGTCGGATGGATGGTTCTTCCCACAGTGATCACACTTGTCCTTCTTACTGAAACGGACAACACCAGCAGAGCCAGAGGAAGAAGAAGTAGATCCAGACTTCTTGAAAGATTGGGCATGGGGACCCAAAGAACTAGCAGGTCTCGACTGAAAGAAAGACCTGTTCCGCCAAATGCTGTCCTCCGCCTGGTGACAACGGCTCACCAAACCCTCGTAGGACATATCATCGCCAACCGCCACACGGTCATGGATCTCAGGGTTAAGGCCCTGAAGGAACAGATTATACTTCATCCCAGAGCTATCAGCAATCTCGGGGCAATAGGATAGCAGATCAAAGAACCTCTACTGATACTTATCGATAGACATGGCTCCCTGTTGCAGACTCAGTAGCTCGCCTGCCTTCGACTGACGGAGTGCAGGAAGAAAATACCGCTTTTGGAAAGCTGTGCGGAACTCGGCCCAGGTGGCCACTCCTCTCGCCACAACAAAAGGTGCAGAAGTAAACCTCCACCAGCTGCATGCACGTCCATCCAGAAGATAACCCAGGGTCTCCATTTTCTGCTCCTCGGTGCATTGGAAAGTCTGAAAAGTCGTCTCCATGCGGTCTAACCAGTTCTCCGCATCCTCCGGAGACTCACCTCCAACTAAGGGCTTAGGACCCATAGCTAAGAATCGACGCACAGTGAAACGTTCGTCGTCATGATGACGATGATGCCGTTCTCGACGAGGCTCCCGGTCGGCATTACCCCAACACCCACCACTACTGCCATGAGAACTCCGGTCGTCACGATCTGCCATCTACAAAAATACCTCATGATGAGACTAAATCCCAAGAATACTTTTGCATGCTCTGATACCATAAATGTAGTGACCCTTACCCGCATCACCTACTAACAAAACATAGGCATGCAATTAACTTAATTAAACAGATATCAGAATAAAACTGCGGAAACCATAAACGTTATACAATCCCAAGTAAAGGAATCTGTAATTTATCCAAATAATATACAACCAAATTGAATAGCTGTATCAATCTCAAAACAACAGAAATGAAACCTAGACGAAGCTCCCGCTGGTCAACCACTGACTAGACCCTCTTGGATCCACCCGCCTCGTCCAATCGCAAACCTGCCCCATGGAATAGGGTTTCCAGAAACACAGAGTACGAGACGTGAGCATAAAACGCTCAGTACGAGAGTATGAGTATACATGCATGCAAAGTGAACTCCCTATAACTCGAGGTCAAGGATCAGATAACAGAGACAGACCGGGCCCTGGTATGTAGCACGCTGTGCCGTCGCTTCAGGAGGTGGCTCCCATACCATAATACAAGTGGATATGCCGGACCCAAATCGATGGAAGTCCAACCACTAACAGGATAGGGAAAAACCCTACTAACAGACATCTCAAAGGAGATAGCCCATTATGCAAATGAATGCAGCATAAATCAATGACATATAAACTATGCAGTCACATAATACATGCATACTCAGTCAGGATATCTCGAACAGTACTTCCGTACCTCAAATCAGTGCAAGCTCTACCAACTCTAGGTCCATGCCTATAGTCTGCTCTACACTGCCAAATGATACTACTATCATTAAAGCGCTCTAAAAGCCTTAACTAAGCTATTGCATACTCCTAAATATTTATTGGAAGCAAAAGCTATACCTTCGTCCGTCGTTAGCCCTTTGATGTCGATGCCTCCAGAACTTGGGCACAACTCTGCTATGACTATCGAACGCCTCGATGACTCCCGGGTCAAGCCTAGGAAGGCTAGAACAACTCGAATATGACTAGAGTAGAGAGAAAATCCGGAATTGGCAATTGAAACTGAATTCTCGGCCTTCTATTTATAGACAACGATCGGAGCTTCCGATCCTCGATCGGAACGTCCGAACCTCGATCGGAACGTCCGATTCTGCCATCGGAGCTTTCGAAGATCCTGATCTGCCACGTGTCAAAATATCACTTGTTGACTCCGGATAGGGGTGATCGGAGCTTCCAATCTTGCCACACGTCATGCCTGACGTAATACCATCGGAGCTTCCGATCCTGCATCGGAGCTTCCGATCCTGTTCGGAACTTCCGAACTCACCTTCGGAGCTTCCGAACTCTATCCAAGTAATTATGATTAAATCCTTAATTACTAATTTTGGTTACGGGCTACTACAATAACCCCTATTCATCGCTGGTAGAAATCCGTACACCTACTAGATCCACACATCTAGCAGTAACCCAAAAGTTAATACCTATCTGCTCAGAGTACACGCTTGTCAAGAAAATCCCTCCATGACTGGTTCCTACAGCAGAATACTCAACTATATCTCTGGCACACCAGACGATATCGAACCATCGATATCAAACCTGATATCTAATCCAAGGTCATACTTCGTCGTGACTGTCACCAAATCCCTAGACTGAACAGCCTTCCCACCACCAATCCTGAAGCACAAGGCTCCCAGATAATCTCTGAAGTACAAGGACTCCCAGAGTAACAATGGCATAGGGTCGCGCCCCATCACATCTGGTCATGGTCATAGTCAACAACTCTCGGCAGATACTGGACCTGGTATCCCTGATGAAAACCCATCATCACAAGCCTCAACCTAACAAAGGTCAGATAGCCTACTGTTTCAAGAAACATCCTAGAACAAAGCCCAAATGTTCTAAATCGAACAATACCCTTAATGCCTCTAGATGAGTTCACTCATCGCTGGCACTAACATAGTCCACTGACTAACCAGGTCAATCCTAGGAAAACGCCTAGACTAACCACAAGTCAAACAGTCACAGTTGGCCTACTCGAATCCCATGAGCTGCAATAGTTGAATACTAATTGACTAAAATAATGCCAATCCTAGCAAAATCACTCGCAATCATTCACGAATTGCTGGATAAATAAAACATGTATCATTGCTTCCATTTATGTACAATTTCTCAATTACAATCCCATGTAATATATACAGTATTCAAAATACAATGAAATGTACAATCGACTTGAAATGATACAACCAAAGTATGATGATTCTTTACAACTGAAATACTGTTTACAACTACAACGATACATTATTAAAATCATCGTACTAGTCTTCGTTTCTTGAGCATGAAGCTTCTAATCGACACACGCATCGATACAATCATACTCCCGACCAAGTCTTTCTACATGTCCTCCTAAGAAGAACTCTGGAGAAATGACTCATGCTAGCTAACCAGCTATGCTCTGCGTCAGTGCATGTCATTTGACTCCTTCTACTCCTGATCTACCATCAACGTTCTTCTTGTATTCATATCATGATTTTGAACATGAAGTTTCCCGTGTGCCTACCGAAAGTATCGATATCAGCATACCAGCAAAACCATGTACTGCATGAGGTTAAAGACCTCACTCTCAAAACCTGTCATGCTTTAGGCACTCGAGGCAGTCCTTGGTGAAGGTCTATCTGACAATCTCTCCATCTACGACTGGAGAATCTTCAGAGTAGTGTCATCATGGTATGGACGATACAGATGCAAGCATCAAGTATGTCCCCACCAATCCTCTGCCACTACCTCTGGTATCCGGTACTCGATCCAAAACTAGGATCCACCTGAGTAGAAGTCTTGAAAACTCAGACACGATCCATCACTCCTGTCCGCACTTGATGGAATCCCATAAGCCAAATCTTCAGAAATCCTGCCGATGATGATAGTCTCTAGGCAAACTAATTGCCGCATCACACCTCTTCCAAGGTCTCATCAATCCTATAAGGATAACCCAAAGTCTCATTACTATATCCCAAGTCTCTTGCATGTATATGCTCTGATACCAATAAATGTAGTGACCCTACCCGGATCCACTACCTAATCAGAGTTAAGAGCATAATTAAACATGCATTAAATAAATCGTTGCAGAAGACTTAAATAAAAACAGACCGGCAGAATACAACCAGTTAAATAAATTTGATTTATACAACCAAATCGAATAAATAGTCTAAAGGCAAAACCTACAGCTAATCCTGCTGTCTTCACTGGTCACTGACTACTCCAAGCTCCTAGTGCTCAATGCTGCACCTACACCTGCCCCATCGAATGGGGTGTCCAAATACACAGAAAAGACTGGATGTGAGCTATAAGCTCAATACGAAAGCACTGGGTAAAACATACAAATATGATGCATGCAAATGATAGGGTATCCATATCTGGGGTAACTGTATATAATGCTCAGTAATGGCGCCTAGAACATGAGTGGTACAACCCGGAGAGCAAACCCTGTCGACACTGCTCATTCCTACAGGACGTGGACCGTGTCCCCCGATGCAAGCCACCCATGACCCGTCAGTCAATAGGTCCTAGACATCAACCGTCCAGATAGGGATGAGCGGCCCTACGTGGCTCATCTCACAAGATGGATAGGCACAATATGATATGCACATGCTGCATAATAAATGACATACAAAATGCAACATATAAGCATGCAAAACCCGCTGGCAATCTCAGTCTGTACTTGCGTACCTTACTACAGGCAGTTCCTAGCAGTCCCGCTCTAGGTATCAAGCCTATATCAACTCTACAATGCAAATACCCATGCATCAATAATTAAGCTCTAAAAGCCTTAATTAAGCTATTGCATACTCCTAAATAATTTAAGTAGACCATAGCTATACCTGCGTCCTTCGTCAGCCCGCTGATGATAATTGCCTCAAAACTAGGCCACAGCTCCGCCTCGACGCCTGGATTGCTATGCCACTTCCAGATTCCCAATAGGATGCCTAGAAATCCCTAGATCTGAGTTAGAAGGCCTAGGAATTGAGAGAGGAACAGGAGAGGTGCGAGTTGAAAATGAAATTTCGAATCCTCCGAACTGGTTCGGATCCCCCGTTCCTGACTTCGAAGCCTCTGTTCCTGTTCAATTCCTCCGATCCTGACTTCGGATCCTCCGAAGTCCCATCAATGATGTCCCCCATGACGCATTCTCTTTGGAGCCTCTGATCCGAGTTTGGATCCTCCGAACCCGTTCGGATCCTCCGATCTTTGGTTCCGATCCTCCGATCCAGTTTGGAGCCTCCTAGCCCGGTTCGGAGCCTCCGAACCATCCGAACCCTCGGAACCTTCCCGACCATTTTCGAGTGTCCTGAATCCATTTCTGGACTCCTTTAACCCATTTGGAACTTCCTTAATCATGTTTTACTTAATCTAAACATGATTACACAATTAATATACTCATTAATCGCTAATTCTGGATACGGGTTACTACAAGACTAATCTTGAAGAGAAACCAATATACTAGCCTCCACTTCCATATCCTCAAAGGTTCAAGAAGAAGACCTTGGATGTGCAGTTCTCCAAGTTCTTTGAGATTTTTAAGAAGATTCATATTAACATCCCCTTTGCCGATGCTTTGGAAAAAATGCAAAATTATGCGAAGTTCATCAAGGATATGATTTCCAAGAAAAGGATGCTGCTTGAGAACGAGGTAGTCAATCTAACAGAAGAGTGCAGTGCGGTGCTACAAAAGAAGATGCCACATAAGCTAAAAGATCCAGGGAGTTTTACTATTCTTTGTTCTATTGGTGGATCTCATTTTACTACTGCATTATGTGATTTAGGGGCCAGTTTTAATCTAATGTCATTGTCTGTTTCCAGGGCCTTGGAGTTGGGAGAGATGAAATTGGCCATGATTTCATTGCAGTTAGCGGATAGAAGCATTACATGCCCACTTGGAATTGTTGAAGATGTTCTAGTCAAGGTCGATAAATTCATCTTCCCAACAGATTTTGTGATCTTGGACATAGAAGCAGATCATGGTGCTCCACTAATTATAGGAGACCATTTTTGGCTACGGCGGATGCCAAAATTGAGGTGAAGAAGAATGAATTGTTGATGGGTGTGGAGCGCGAACGGGTGATTTTTAACTTATTCATGAAGACACCTAATACACCCCTTGAAGAATTGTGCTTGATCGAGCCAGTGGTGAATTTGGAAGGTTATCAAAGAGCTAATATTGCGGTTGATTTATCAAAGAAGAAAATGCCAAATTTACAAGAGAAGAAGTCCACGAATAAGAAAGCAAAATATAAAAGGCGGTTCGTGGAGTATATCTAGCGTGTGAAAGAAAAGGGAAGACCGCCTAAAACCGGTGAAAGTTGGGCTGACGACTATAAACAAATTGCTAATTGGGAGGCAACCCAAAATTTTTGTGTTATTTTAAGTTTATTTTTATCTAATTTATGCTTTACAGTTTTTTTTCGTTTGTTTTTTATTTTATTTTATTACATTGTTGGAAGAATTTTGGAGCTTATAATTAAAAAAAAATTGAATTTTTTCAGGATTTTAGACGTTCTGGCAGAAGCTTGTGCACGTCGGCTCATCACCTATCTCACGCCCGCCACACCTCTAAGCATTGATGCAGACCAACCGCGCAAACAACAAATGCAATTGCGCAACTAAACTACGCTAACCAAAGCGCAAACGCGCACCTCATCTGCTCTCATCCTTGCGCTAAAAAGCTTCACTAAATGCGCATATTTATGCGATAATGCGCATCATAATCTAGCGCCAACGAGACACCAACAGCGCTCCATCATGCGCTAATGAGACCCTCATCTGCGCCATTTTATACGCAAACGCGCATCTTCTCATTTCCAACCCCTGCACTTTGCGCAAACGCGCTACCTATCCTCATCAGCGCAGCTTCTTGTGCAAACAAGCTCCCCAATGACTATCTTCCATGCACAAACGCGCACCATCATAGCTGCTATATTCCATGCGCTAACAAGATCCCCATTAGCGCAGAAACAAGAGCAATCGCACAACACCTGAGCCGAAATCAAAGCGCAAACATCAATCACTTACTGTGCGAGTTCCTTGAGCAAACGTGCATCTATATCCTTCAGCAGCACAAGATCTTGATCCACAAGCTCACCAACCTGCACCACCCCCATGCGTGTTCGTGTTTCCCAGAAGCGTGCTAACAGCCTCTCCAAGGCCCTTTTTCCATGCACGATCGACCTTCATGGCTCTACTATGCCTAGAACTTGTTCCTTTTCCCTTAGACATTAAAGGTTTGATATTGTCTTTAGTGCTTTGGGGATTCACTATTGTTTTTTATCGTGCGATATGTTTTCTTTTCCGATTAATTTGGACGTCCATGTTGTGCTTATCCACCTCTTCCATCGTGGTTTTGCGGCTGCAAATTATTTTGATGGAGTTGATTTTGGTAACGCCAAGTACTGATGCTCGGTTTTGAAGATACATGTCCCTTGTTCTTTTTCTTATTTTCAATCAATAGGGACAGTGATTATACTAAGTTTGAGGGGGGGGGGGTGAATCAGTGTTTGATTTAGTTGTTTAGTTGTTTGGTTGATAGTTGATTAGTTGAGTTTTATTGTGTGCTTTATATTTGAAATCTTTGTTAGAGATTAGTTGCTGAATTGAAAATAGTTTAAAAGAAGTTGAGAAAATTAGATGCATGGCCAATGATGAAATAATTTTTTTTTTGCTATAACTGAAATCTATTACTGTCCACCTATTTAACAAATTTTGATTTTTGAAAACATAGAACCAATTAGATGAACAATTTCTTATATACTCTCTGATTAATACATGAATCTGATTTTTGAAACGTACAAACAAAGAGATGATTGAGGCATTGTTTGGATTTTTGGGCCTAATTTTTATTGATTAAATTTTATCCTTAGTTGCCCAGTTGAGCCTACACATATATGAATACATGAGGTACAAAATCTGAATTTGTTGTGAAAATCATCGTTTACTGCTGATGATTATTCTTTTCTGCACTGATTGAAATTTGTATGATTTAATTGTGGATTGAGACTTGTCTAGAACAAGTTCGGACACTCTTTGAGGCGAAATACGGGCATAACTGTGATTAAGAATGATTTAGGCAATTTTTCTAAAAATCTTGAGCCTTTCAAGCTACCCATTAATGTATGTATCCCTAGTACCTTGTTTGAGCCTTATTGAAAATCGAATAACTTGCGTGTAAACATGTGATAAACTTCAATTCGTCATTGTTTCAAGGTTCTACATTTACTACCTAAGCCTAAACACTATTTCCTACCGTTAAGGGAGTAATTTGAATGCTAAAATGTTATATGCTCATAGTTTATATTTGTGAATATGGAATGGTATGGTGGAAGATTTGAAAAGAAAAAAAAATCAAGAAGGTGGTAGTTAAAAATAGATGAAAAAAGTTGTGAAAAAAAAAATTGAAAAATCAATGAAGTGAAGAATACGTGTGAAATTTGAATTAAAAGGAGTCGAAATTAGAGTTTAAACATTATTTACTCCTTATTTTGAATTTTTATTTCTTCATTTGTAGCCATGAGCCAGCCTTACATTATAAGCTAATTAAGTCCTATTGACCGAGTCTCAGTTTCCCGTGGAGAAGAGCTGCAAGAATTTAGCCTATGGACAATTGATTGATATTTTAATGATATAAATTTTTGATCGAAACACGCACACACTATTATTTTTTGCATTTACCTGAATCTGAGTGTTTTTGATATCCTTATATTTGATACCTTTCTACCTTGAAAAGTCCTCATGATCTATGAATGTTTGAATTGAATTTGGATAAGGGTGTTTTGAACGTGAGTTGCGGAGATTATGAGTTTATGATGGTATTTAGTTATGATTGAAATTTTTAAGTGTTCGTAGGTTGGATGAGATTGAATCTGAATTTTTTGAAATTATTGCTGAGTCCATTGCTCCATAATATTTCTTGACTATTTTTGGTGAATTGAGTTTTGGAATTTATTGTGTTAATAGTTTTGCTCGGGACTAGCAAAAGTCTAAATTTGGGGGTATTTGATAAGTGTATTTTATACACTTAATTTATATATGATTTTTATTGTTAATTATTGGTTTCGAGTGGATTTACGTGGTGTTTTTTGCTGTTTTTGTGTTTACAGAAGAATTATTAAATTATTGAGAAAAGCAAGAGAAAAAGAAAATAATGGAGAAAAGAAGAAGAATAAAGGAGAGGTTGTAGAAGAAAAGAAAAGAAGAGAAGAGTAATGGTCTTTCTATTGGGCCTAATGTTAGCGCTAACGTTAGCGCTAAAGAAGAAAGGAAGTAGAGCAAACATGCAGCTTTCTGTGAGAGTGAAGAATAGGAGTCAGAGCCTTATGCGCGCCCGCCTAGGATTTCTGGAGCGGCCGCGCGTGATTGAAATTCCCGGTGTTTTTATTATCGGGCAAGGAAAGTTTTAATATTTTGTGGGATTTTGATTGGGCTTTTCATATGTCATATAAAAGGGATTCCTCCGCGTGAGATTTGAGGGAGGAGCCGCCACAATACAACGCACACATCAGAGAGAGATTTGAGATTTGATCGTGAGATTTCCTGAGGAATTCTGGAGCTTTAATTGAAGAACGAAAACGGAGATCGATAGTCGGGA
This sequence comes from Henckelia pumila, assembly GCF_033568475.1. Lineage (NCBI taxonomy): Eukaryota > Viridiplantae > Streptophyta > Magnoliopsida > Lamiales > Gesneriaceae > Henckelia > Henckelia pumila. Next base: position 94,334,549 of record NC_133122.1, read on the forward strand.
CACGACGTCGACGACGGATTTGTTTTCTACCTTTTATTTAATTCTGAATATGTTTGTATTTTTGAATTATTGTTTTATTCATATTTTATTATGAACTAATTTTTTAGAGTGTAGAGGTCGGATGAAACCTGGTGTAGACATTTTCATGAATTTTTTATTTTATTGAATTGTGTTTCTTCTAGATTAATTATTTTTCTATAATTGATTGTCTTTTCAATTACCTGATCAATAATTGAATTGTAATATTTATTTGAAATCTGGAACTCGAGAGAGGAGATTTTTAATAGAACCAATAGAAAATACACTGTTAATTATTTATATAGCTCGGGAGAGTGTATAATTTTAACAGAGCTTTTAAAAATAATTTTTTTTTTGTATAGATCACTGCAAGTAGATTCTTAATAGGGATATTGGAATTGAATTGTAGTTGATAAAAATTATTTGTTGCTCAGGAGAGGGAAATAATAAACTTAAATGTTCTTGGATATTAATTGACTGAAATTCATGAAGATTAATTAATTAGGATTGATTGTTGTTGAAATCTGGTGAAATCTAAACCTCTAGACCATTTTTTTCTGATTGAATAATATCTTAAAATTGTGTGCGTGCTTTTAAATCTCATTAATTATTTTATTCTGTAAAATTCTGAGATTTTAATTTTCTAGATAAAGTTTAGACTATTTTAATTACAAGAACTGAATATTTTCATTTTACTATCCGTGGGATCGATACTTAATTTATCACTATATTAAAACCTTACACTCGTACGCTTGCGACCATTTTTCACAGCATTCTTTTCAGCCCCGTATTTGAAACTTCAACTTGCCCACTAGTTTGGAGGTGATAAGGTGTTGCCACCTAATGATTGACCTCATACTTACTCAATAATGTGTCAAACTGGTGATTGCCAAAGTCGGTTCCTCCATCACTAATAATGGCTCTAGGTGTGTAGTATCTCGTACCCAAAATAAGGTATTAAGTGATTAATCACAATTAATTTATTTATTATGTAAATGGCATATCGAAAGCTACGTTCAGAGGATCGGAAGCTCCAGTACGAGGGGTTCGGAGGCTCTGAACACTGGCAGCCAGCTGTACACGTGATGTCAGCAACGTGAAGTAACGGATTACATCACTGATAGGGGATCGTCCTGTTGGAAAACTGGCGGTCAGATCAATCACGATTGATACCCGGTGCAGCGGAAGTTTAAAAATTTTATTATGGAACAATTCCATAGTGTGGGTATCAACCGTTCAACGATTAAATTATTAGTGTGTGTAAAATTAAATAACAATTATTAAATTTTACCTTCAATCTCGAAGCGAGATTATTAGACACCACACAGATTTCTCTGCGCTTCTTGTATCTCCCAGGAACTGATGAACTCCTTCAATCAGGTCCACGAATGGGGTTTAAATCCCTCTGACAGATTGCACTAGAAAATCTATCAGAAGTTTTTCTGCGAAGAGATTAAACGAATCTGATTCGTTATTCCTGACTGCAATTAAAAATCACAGACCGGAATTTCTCAGACAGAGGGGGAGGGTTCGGCCGATTTCTTTTGAGAGGAGGCTAGGGTTTCGAAAATCCTGTCTCAAAAATTATGACCTGTTGTGTGTAATTTCTGTACTGCAATAACTTATTTATAATGCAGGCCACTAACACCTTAGGGCCCATTAGTCATAAGCTAGGGCCCAACAAGCAAAGCCCGCACGTTCAGAAATTAATATAAAATTCATCGTGACTCCGATCGATGAACCAATTTCACCAATGTGCACAGAAACCATTTCTGCACATTTTAAAGTCAAAATAAATTTTCCTGAATCCGAATTCAGTGGTTTCCAAAAATGTCCATCCCTATGTCATTTTAGGAAATCCTACTCCCTTACTCTTATTTAAGAAGTCCAACTCCTTAGTTCATTAAATTTAACTCTTTAAATTTAACTATCTCAACGGGGATTAAAACTCCATTACACTGTGTGACCCTCAATGGTTCAGGGATACAGCTAGCCGTGGGCTCACAACTCCTTGTGACTCGGAACAACACTTTCCGACTTGCCCAACGAATCAAGGTAAAGCGCCTAGCAACATCGCCCCATGATTCCCTAGGTATCACTGATAGTGCCTACAAGAACCAGTAGATTTTGGTTAGCGTACAGTACGGTCCCTTCATCCATATATCCCGATCGAATCAACAACCATTGGTATATCGAGAGTCGCTCAAGATTCGATAACTATGCAATACATCTTGAAGATCAAATTAGTGACATCGCATGTGCTACTAAGAAACCATTTCTTAAATCACATCAAGTACTCTGGCCAGAGATTTGTCACACTAATATCTCCTCAGATCGCATAGGATATCCACACTCGCAAGTATGTGGTGAATCCTTGACAACAATGCATTGACTCCTATATGTGTCGTAACTGTACCCAATCTCGACACCTGATGACCCCCATAGAGTCGGTAAACGAGTCAAAGCACAGCACTAGCATATAGAGTCTCCATGATGTTTCAAGTCGTAAGGACTAATGGTGTACAACCAAAACCGCGGACTTTATCCACTCGATAAGTGATAACCACTTGGAAAGTCCGGATAGGGTAGTTCGATTATTCATCCTATGAATATCCATTTGCATGCTTCGAACATCTCCATGTTCCCTACCAATGAAACGTGGTACTCCGCATCGCAAATGCTAGTCTCAAACTCGAGCGATCCTTATCCTTATTATCGGACGGCTCAATCGACTAGGAACGGTTTTAGAATATACAGTGACTATAAGATGTATTTCATGATAGACATCCCCATGTTCTACCACATCTTACATACACTATAGTATATTCAAGGTCTTTATCAAAACAACAATAGTATATCACAATATAACAATATGAAGTAATATAAAGTCATTGCCATTAATAAAAGTGTAAATAATATTAAACAAAAGATTGTTTATACAAAGAGTCATCAAAGCCCATAGCCACACAGTTGGCTCACTGGGCACCTACTCTTACAATCTCCCACTTGCCCTATAGCCAACTAGTCATACTACGTAGACCCATTGCTTCGCGATGTTTGTCAAACAATGGTCCTGGCAAGGGCTTAGTAAGCGGATCAGCGATATTGTCTGCAGAGGCCACTCGTTCGACAATGATGTCTCCTCTTTCCACAATCTCCCGGATTATGTGGTATTTCCTCAGTACGTGTTTGGATCTTTGATGAGACCTTGGTTCCTTTGCTTGAGCAACGGCACCCGTGTTGTCACAGTACACCGGGACTGGACCAACAAATTCAGGAATGACGCCCAACTCTTGGACGAACTTCCTCATCCAAACGGCCTCTTTAGCAGCAGCTGATGCTGCAATGTATTCAGCCTCAGTGGTGGAATCCGCTGTGGTGTCCTGCTTGGAACTCTTCCAAGAGACAGCACCGCCATTGAGCATGAACACAAATCCAGAGGTTGACTTCGAGTCATCCACATCACTTTGGAAGCTAGAGTCGGTATAGCCTTCCAATTTGAGTTCTCGTCCTCCATAAACCATGAACATATTCTTAGTCCTTCGTAAGTACTTAAGAATGTCCTTCACGGCTTTCCAATGCATTTGACCAGGATTAGACTGATATCTGCTCGTGACACTCAGAGCAAATGCTACATCCGGTCTGGTAGATATCATCCCATACATGATACTACCTATAGCTGACGCATATGGTACATGTGTCATATTCTCTATCTCTGCATCAGTCTTGGGACACATAGACTTGGATAGAGAAACTCCATGACACATGGGTAGATGTCCTCTTTTGTACCCATCCATTGAAAACCGTTTCAATATGGTATCGATGTAGGTTGATTGAGTGAGTCCTATCATTCTCTTAGACCTATCTCTATAGATCTGTATCCCAAGAATGTAGGATGCCTCTCCCAAATCCTTCATCGAAAATCTACCTGATAACCATATCTTTGTTGACTGCAACATCCCTACATCATTCCCAATGAGTAGGATGTCATCAACATAAAGTACTAAGAATGTCACCGCATCCTTAACTACTTTCTTGTACACGCAAGGTTCCTCCGGGTTCTTGATGAAACCAAAATCTTTTATTGTTTCATCAAATTTCTGGTTCCAACTTCTTGATGCTTGTTTTAGACCATAAATTGATCTTTGAAGCTTGCATACCTTATGCTCGCTTCCCATGGATGTGTACCCCTCAGGCTGCTTCATATAGATTTCCTCCTTAATGTCTCCATTAAGAAAAGCAGTCTTCACATCCATTTGCCATATCTCATAGTCATACCATGCAGCTATGGCAATTAGGATTCTTATGGACTTGAACATTGCAACTGGTGAAAAGGTTTCGTCATAGTCAACTCCTTGCCTTTGAGTATAACCTTTAGCCACCAATCGCGCCTTGTAGGTCAATACCTTACCATCAGGCCCAAGCTTTCTTTTGTAGATCCATTTACATCCTATCGGAACAATTCCATCGGGAGGATCTACTAAAGACCAAACTTGGTTTGTATGCATCGAATCCAATTCTGACTGCATAGCTTCAAGCCATAAATTCGAATCCGCATCAGAAATTGCTTCCTTGAAGTTTCTTGGATCACATCCAATGTCGGGTTCATCTTGATCCCCTTCAAGAAGAAGACCATATCGAACTGGAGGTCTAGAAGTCCTTTCGGATCTTCTAGGTGCAGGCGTGTCCAGCAATGGTTCCTGAGGTGTAGGATCGTTATTTTGTATTTCGGGTTCTTCTCGAACTTCTTCGAGTTCCATCATCTCGCCTTTCTTATCCAATAAGAACTCCTTCTCCAAGAAGGTGGCATTCCTAGAAACAAACACCTTTGTTTCAGCAGGATAATAGAAATAATATCCGATTGAATTCTTCGGATACCCTACAAAATAACATAAGCTGGATCGACTATCCAACTTATCTCCCACTGTCCGCTTCACGTAAGCAGGACATCCCCAAATCCTCAAGTACGAATACTTAGGAGCTTTGCCATTCCATAACTCGTATGGTGTTTTGTCCACTGCTTTAGTGTGGACGTTGTTCAACAACAATACCGCCGTTTCAAGCGCATAGCCCCAAAACGAAGGTGGAAGCTCAGTGAAGCTCATCATAGATCGAACCATGTCCAACAAAGTTCGATTACGACGCTCCGATACACCATTAAGCTGTGGTGTCATAGGAGGCGTCCACTGAGAGAGAATCCCATTCTCTTTCAGATAGTCCAAAAACTCGGTACTCAAGTATTCTCCACCTCGATCCGATCGAAGTGCTTTAATACTTTTACCTAGCTTGTTTTCTACTTCAGCCCTGAATTCTTTGAACTTTTCAAATGCTTCAGACTTATATTTCATTAAATATAAATACCCATACCTTGAATAATCATCAGTAAAGGTAATGAAGTAGGTGTGGCCATGTTGAGTCCCTACTCTAAATGGACCACAAACATCTGTATGGATCAAATCCAACAGATTCTGACTACGCTCAGGTTTCCCCTTAAAAAGAGATTTAGTCATTTTTCCTTTTAGGCAGGATTCACAAGTAGGTAGAGAATTAATATCAGACATATCAAACATGCCCTCTCCCACTAGCTTGTTCATCCTCCTTGAGGAAATATGACCTAGCCTAGCATGCCAAAGGCTTGCCGGGTTTTGACTATCGATTTTCCTTTTGTTTGTTGTCGCCGGTTTATTAACATAATTCACTGGAACGTCTTTTAGTTTTAAGTTGTATAGATCGTTTTCAAGTTGTCCATTTCCAATTAAACATTCATTCTTGTAAATATTGCAAATCCCATTCACAAAATTGCAAGAATAACCATCTCTATCAAGCATAGAAATAGAAATAATGTTTTTAATTAAATCTGGCACAAATAAAACATCTCTTAACAATAATTTAAAACCGTTCTGCAAAGTCAAACAAACATCTCCAATGGCCGTAGCTTCAACTCTGGAACCATTCCCGAGCCTCAGCTGGGTCTCACCCATTCTAAGCCTGCGACTTCTTGTCATCACCTGCAAATCATTGCAAATGTGAGATCCACATCCGGTATCCAATACCCAAGAAGTTGTATTAAGTGACATGTTTATTTCAATATAGAACATACCCTTTGCAGTTCCCAACTGCTCAAGATATTCCTTGCAGTTGCGCTTCCAATGACCCGGCTTCTTGCAGTAATGGCAAACATCCTTGGATTTTCCATTGTTTGAAGCCTTTGTCTTTTGCTTCTTCTCGGGCTCGACTTTCTTGGGTGGGGTAGAACGTTTCTTGCCCTTCATACTTGGCCCCTTCTTAGCAGAAGATGAGGAGCCCACCAAGAAAGCTGGCTTATCCTTCTTAAGTGTGGATTCATATGTAACGAGCATATTGACCATCTCTTCTAGGGTGGCCTCTATCTTGTTCATATTAAATTTATCACAAATCCATCAAATGAAGAAGGAAGAGACAGAAGCAATAAATCCACATTGAGTTCATGCTCCAACACCAAATCTAGGGTCGCCAACTTCTGTATGAGCCAAATCACTCGTACCCCATGATCACGGACCGAAGTCCCTTCACGCATGCGGCACGTCATCAACTCCTTAACAGTAGTGAACCTTTCAGCCCTCGACTGAGCCCCAAAAAGTTCCTTGAGTTGCGCGTGAATGTCAGCAGCATTCACCGTGTCCTCAAATCGCCTCTGGAGTTCATCAGACATCGAGGCTTGCATATAGCATTTGGTCTTGATGTCATGGTCACACCATGCATCAAGTTTGGCCAATTCCTCCGGACTTATGTCAGCTGGTGCTTCCTTCGGAGGTGCTTTCTCTAACACGTAGAGCATTTTCTCCGAAGTTAAGACAATCTTCAACTTCCGGAACCATTCCGTATAGTTGGCACCAGTCAACTTGTTTTGTTCGAGGATCGAGAATAATGGATTTCGCGAATTCATTGTATGAAATACTGAAAAGAAAAACAGACATATATCAATGATTGTTTAACAATTTACTAAGACATAAAATAGGCGAATTTAATTTTATGAATCTCACTCCCACTATTTTAACGATTTCACCACCCTCTAGTGAAAACGGGAAACTTTTTCCTTAGTGAGAACATGGAGTCCAATTGACAAACTTATGGTCCCGAATAATATCAGCCAACCATAATTCTCAAAAGGTAGAGCCCAATTGCTTCCAAAGCAACCCCCATGTGTTTACCTCATGTCCAATAAGGGCCCAATAATATGACGCCGTTTAAAGTGACATGTCAAGATGACCCATCAATATTAAGTTGTGATGGACGGTCGCCATGTGGATCCCCCAATAATATGAGCCGATCCCATGGGAGTTCCACCCAACTTACAACATTTGTCGATCCAATGTACAGCTTTTCGACGGACGGGCCCCCCCAATAATATGAGCCGGACCGTATCCGCGGGTAGCATCACATACATTGACCGTTGATGGAAGGTGGGAACATTTAAACAAATTTAAATTTCCTTTATTTATCTTGATATAAATTTTAAATCATATTTAAAATGAGGGATTTTTAATTATAAAAATATTTGTCTCATCATATTTATTTTATTGCATGCTTGCCGGATTCACGCAATTTATGTCTAAACATGCATACAATCATAATATCAAATATTATAGGATGATCGATTCCATTTCTAATTGACCCGTGGTTGCCAATCACGGGTCTTAGTCCAATCCTAGGTAATATGCAGTATGCAATGCAATCCTATTACATGTGCTTCCAATTTACATTTCTTCAGTCTTTATTGTCTGCTGGCCCACCGTCTTCAAATCTTGATCTCCCACTAAATCTAATGCATTTACAATAAATAACAATGACAAGTAGGGGATACATTTTTAGGGGTGGGAACGGGCTATAAACCAAGCCCATTTTTATTACATATGACATTCATATCGGGCCATAAACCAGGCCCATTAATAAAACCAACAACAATAAAAACAAAATGTAAATTCCTAACATACACCTACAAAATTGGTCATGGCAATCGATCATCCTTATCCAATAACATTTAATTCAAAATTAATTTATTGGATAACATGCAGTGGCAATTCAAATTTAAACAAGATAAAATCATATTTTTTATATAAAATCTCATTTCACATATAAAATCATATTTTATCTCTATATCAAATAAAATCATATTTTATCTATAAAATCCAATTTTACAAATAAAATCATATTTTACTCAATATATCATAAGATCATATCTTATCATCAATTGTACCAAAATAATTGATTTCAAAATTCAATTTACGGATAAAACATTAAAATTTTCCAAAAATTCAAATTTATCCAAAAATCAATTTTAAAATTTACGGACTCGAACAATTCGATCCGAAATCTCGTGAACCAATCAAAAACAATTTTTGACCGGACCAAAAATAAAATTTTATCACATTAAAATTAATTTTAAATAAAAATTTAATTTTTCCCGCGGGCCGCCCGGGACACTCCCGGGCCGGCCCGCACCCGGGGCGCGGGCCGGGGGCAGCCCGGCTGCCCCCTTAGGGCAGCAACAATTGCTGCCCTGGCGGCGCCGAGCGCCGCCCCTGGGCGGCGCTGTGCGCCGCCCTGGGCAGCGCCGAGCGCTGCCCTGCGCAGCGCCCAGCGCTGCGCTGGGCGGCGCCGTGCGCCCCTTTGGGCGGCGCCGTGCGCCTCCCCCGGGGGCAGCGACCATCGCCGCCCCCTCCGGGCAGCGATCCAATCGCTGCCCGGGTTTTGCCCCGGAAAAAAAAATTTTATTTAAAAATATTTATTTTGTTTCAAAAACCGAGACTCAAAAATTTTGTACAATTGATTAATTTAATCGTTTGATCTGAGCAACCTGGCTCTGATACCACTGTTGGAAAACTGGCGGTCAGATCAATCACGATTGATACCCGGTGCAGCGGAAGTTTAAAATTTTATTATGGAACAATTCCATAGTGTGGGTATCAACCGTTCAACGATTAAATTATTAGTGTGTGTAAAATTAAATAACAATTATTAAATTTTACCTTCAATCTCGAAGCGAGATTATTGGACACCACACAGATTTCTCTGCGCTTCTTGTATCTCCCAGGAACTGATGAACTCCTTCAATCAGGTCCACGAATGGGGTTTAAATCCCTCTGACAGATTGCACTAGAAAATCTATCAGAAGTTTTTCTGCGAAGAGATTAAACGAATCTGATTCGTTATTCCTGACTGCAATTAAAAATCACAGACCGGAATTTCTCAGACAGAGGGGGAGGGTTCGGCCGATTTCTTTTGAGAGGAGGCTAGGGTTTCGAAAATCCTGTCTCAAAAATTATGACCTGTTGTGTGTAATTTCTGTACTGCAATAACTTATTTATAATGCAGGCCACTAACACCTTAGGGCCCATTAGTCATAAGCTAGGGCCCGACAAGCAAAGCCCGCACGTTCAGAAATTAATATAAAATTCATCGTGACTCCGATCGATGAACCAATTTCACCAATGTGCACAGAAACCATTTCTGCACATTTTAAAGTCAAAATAAATTTTCCTGAATCCGAATTCAGTGGTTTCCAAAAATGTCCATCCCTATGTCATTTTAGGAAATCCTACTCCCTTACTCTTATTTAAGAAGTCCAACTCCTTAGTTCATTAAATTTAACTCTTTAAATTTAACTATCTCAACGGGGATTAAAACTCCATTACACTGTGTGACCCTCAATGGTTCAGGGATACAGCTAGCCGTGGGCTCACAACTTCTTGTGACTCGGAACAACACTTTCCGACTTGCCCAACGAATCAAGGTAAAGCGCCTAGCAACATCGCCCCATGATTCCCTAGGTATCACTGATAGTGCCTACAAGAACCAGTAGATTTTGGTTAGCGTACAGTACGGTCCCTTCATCCATATATCCCGATCGAATCAACAACCATTGGTATATCGAGAGTCGCTCAAGATTCGATAACTATGCAATACATCTTGAAGATCAAATTAGTGACATCGCATGTGCTACTAAGAAACCATTTCTTAAATCACATCAAGTACTCTGGCCAGAGATTTGTCACACTAATATCTCCTCAGATCGCATAGGATATCCACACTCGCAAGTATGTGGTGAATCCTTGACAACAATGCATTGACTCCTATATGTGTCGTAACTGTACCCAATCTCGACACCTGATGACCCCCATAGAGTCGGTAAACGAGTCAAAGCACAGCACTAGCATATAGAGTCTCCATGATGTTTCAAGTCGTAAGGACTAATGGTGTACAACCAAAACCGCGGACTTTATCCACTCGATAAGTGATAACCACTTGGAAAGTCCGGATAGGGTAGTTCGATTATTCATCCTATGAATATCCATTTGCATGCTTCGAACATCTCCATGTTCCCTACCAATGAAACGTGGTACTCCGCATCGCAAATGCTAGTCTCAAACTCGAGCGATCCTTATCCTTATTATCGGACGGCTCAATCGACTAGGAACGGTTTTAGAATATACAGTGACTATAAGATGTATTTCATGATAGACATCCCCATGTTCTACCACATCTTACATACACTATAGTATATTCAAGGTCTTTATCAAAACAACAATAGTATATCACAATATAACAATATGAAGTAATATAAAGTCATTGAAATTAATAAAAGTGTAAATAATATTAAACAAAAGATTGTTTATACAAAGAGTCATCAAAGCCCATAGCCACACAGTTGGCTCACTGGGCACCTACTCTTACACGTCCCAATCGGAGGGTCCAATGTGCAACCAGGATGCATGGCAGCCATGTAGAGATCGGACGCTCCGAAGGGCAGATCGGAGGATCCGATCTATAAAAGGTAGGTCCGAGAGCTCATTTCAGCGCACATATTCCATTCCCTTACAGTTTCTTCTTAGTACATTTAAGCTTTCTCCTAGCTTCTAGGCATATTCCGGAGTTGGCGAGGCATTCCAACAATCATAGCGAAGCTGTGGCCTAGTAGTATGGTGATGCAATCATGAATGGTTCGCATGTTGATCGAGTTCCTAAGGATCCATTGGAAATGCCAAGAGGACCAGTTACGAGAGGCCAAGCTCAGAAGTTCAAGGAAGCACTTCAATCCTTGATGTTGAAATCACAAGAGGGCGTTGGATTTCTTGATATTCAATTTGGGGGATGTTATAATCTTTTTGAGGTTAAAGGAGGTCAATAAAGTGAAGAAATTCAAGACCAAGCTCAAAGCTGCGGCACGCCCGCGCCTGAGACTCCGCGCGTCTGCGCCTTGTTTTGCGAAGTAGTCGCGCGCCCGCGCGTACGAGTGCCAAATTGACAAAGATTTTGTGAAACTTTGGCGTGCCCGCGCTGTTATCTGCACAGCTTCTTCGCGGCCGCGCCACATCCTAGCGCTCACGTGCCGATGAATTTTACATGCACCAAAGGTGTTTGTGTGTGTGTTTGGGAATCTTAATATTTTTGCCTTATTTTTCTTATTTTAGTCTTTTATTCCTACTAGGAAACTTTTAGAAGATATCTTTGATATTTTTTTTTATTTTGCGTTATCTTTCAATATTTTGGGTTGTAATATAAATACTACAACATTCATTATTTTTTTAAAAAAAATTAAGATTTTCAGATTATTGATTATTAAATACATAAAATTCTCTCTAGAATTTTATTGAAGCTTTGTGCTTATTCAAATCAAACTTATCAAAGTTCATAACTTTATGGCGTTTGTCGATCGATTTTTCATTTGGGTTGTCAAAGACAGGTTCCTTTGATGGTCTAATTGAATTATTGATTGTCTTCTTTCGTGATTCTTTGTTGCTAGTTACAGGTTCAAATAGAGGTGGAGATCCAAATTGGTTTCTTGTTTCAAAAGTCGGGACAAAATATTAGATTTCTTTTGTATTCGAATTGAGGGTGCGATTTGCTATAATCTTGCTTGCTTTTCATTCATAATAATTCATATCATAGGGACACTTGACAGCATAGGGTTGATGACGGATGCAAGTATAGCTTTGACTTTCTAAAAATATTTAGAAGTATGAAATAGCTTATTTATGGCATTTAGAGCTTAAATACTGATGCATGGGTATTCTGCATTGTAGACGCAGTAACGTGGACTTGTAGGCTTGGGTCTAGAGCGGTGTACTAGGATTGACCTACGGTGATAGAGCTACGTAAGTACTGACCGAGATAGTTGACAAGAAATATATGCTTATATGTTGCGTTTTTATGTGCTTTGTATTCCATGTTTTACTTCTTTAGCACATGCACGTTTTTATACATACTGGACTGCATCTCGTGAGAGGTGAGTCTTGACAGTTTCCATATGCGATGAGTATCTCCTTATGGATTTGGGTCAGATTTTGGGGAGCCTCAGCCCCCGGTTTTGTTATCATTAGGATGCGCCACGACGGCGGAGTGGACGCTACAGTGATAGGGGAATATAAGAGTACCCCGCGGAGTCGTTCTATGGCACGGTACTGTGTATTCATGGCACCCATGAGCAGAATGTTTCACCCATGTCTATATATCATTGCTTCCATATTGAGCATAGTCGTTCACGCCCCTATGTTTGTGTATCTTGGATACCTTGGTGTTGGGGCAGGTCTTACGCTTGATGGTCTAGGAGATTCACACCAGGAGTGAGGCTAGTGCCAGGGCTTCATAGTAAGTGCAGTAGTAGGGATTTTTGATAATCTAATTCGATTTGGTTGTGTAACAAGATTTATGCTTGGTTCTTATCGTCGGTTGTATTCTACCGATTGGATTTTTTGTATATTACTTTATGATATTACGCTTGTATAATATATGTTATCCTTTGATAGATGGCAGAATACGATGAGAGCCATGACAGTGGAGATGGATGTTGGGAGCGTAGACGTTTTAGCATGAACCGATTTTTTTAGATGAGCCCTAAGAAATTGGCGGGTGGCGAAACTATAGAGGTTGCTGAGGATTGGATAGAGCGAATGGAGAAATACTTCTAGGAGTACCGTTGCATTGAGGAGCAAAAGATGGAAACAATTGGTTTTCTCTTGGAGGGTCAAGCTAGGAAGTGGTGGAGATCTATTTCTACACCGATTGTAGCAGCTCAAGGAGTGGCTACTTAGGCTGAGTTCTGTTTAGATTTTAAGAAATTTTATTTTTCCTCGGATCATTGTCAGGCGAAGGCGAGTGAGTTGTTAAGTTTGCGACATGGCGATGACCATTACTGAGTACCGGCGGAAGTTCTTCGATCTTCTACCGTACATCCCACACCTTGCTGCCAGTTCAAAGGAAAAATATGATCTTTTTCTTTAGGTTCTCAACCATGAAATTCATCAGCTAGTGGCTGTTGGGAATGACATGACCTACAAGGGCTTGGTGAGCCGTTGTCGCCAAGCAGAGGACAACATTCGGAGGAACATGTCTTTGCTTTCTTCCAGACCAAATAGTTCTTTAGGTCCACGAGCCTAGTATTTCAAGAAATAGGGTGGCACTTCTTCTTCTTCTTTAGAATCTGGCGGAGTGCATCATTTCGATAAGCAAAAGTTGGATTGTTGCAAGCAGTGTAGGCGGAGGCATCTCCCAGGACAGTGTGCTCGTGTGACTGGTACTTGTTTTCTTTGTGGAGGTATGGGTCGTATGAAGAAGGATTGCCCTAAATTTATGGGAGCAGCGAGTGGTTCAGGGAGTGTTGGTGGTTCTCATGCCACTGTGCAGCAGCAGCAGCAGTCTCCACAGCCGTGCCAGCAGTCGCAATGGCATCATGCTCAGACTTCTTCCAAAGGTCAGTCTTCTTTGCGCCCACGTGCCTAGGGGAAAGTCATGCATTGAATCAGAAGCAGGCGGAGGCGGACATTGATCGCATGATTGCAGGTACCTTTAGTTTGTGTGGTTTTCCTGCTTGTGTTCTGATCAATACTGGTGCATCTCTTTCATTCATTTCAGCATGGTTTGCTAAGAGTTATAGGATACCTTATATTCCCTTAGACGTATTGGTAGTGTTTTTAACTCCGATGTGTCACGAAGTTTTAGGTAAGCGTGTAGTAGCCCGTACCCTAATTGAGTAATTAAAGGATTAATGCTAATTAATTGAATTGGGTATTGGACGGATCGGAAGCTCCGAACAGGATCGGAAGCTCCGATGAGCGATCGGAGGCACCGATGTTATTACGTCAGGCATGACGTGTGGTTGGATCGGAAGCTCCGATCAGGACCGGAGGCTCCGATCACCCCTATCCGGAGTCAACAAGTGATATTTTGACACATGGCAGATCAGGATCTTCGGAAGCTCCGATGGCAGGATCGGACGTTCCGATCGAGGTTCGGACGTTCCGATCAAGGATCGGAAGTTCCGATCGTTGTCTATAAATAGAAGGCCGAGGCTTCACTTTCATTTGCCAATTCCGAGTTCTCCTTTCCTTTCTAGTCCTTTTGGAGCTGTTCTAGTCTTCTTAGGCTTGGTCCGGAGGTCGGCGAGGCGTTCGGTAGTCGTAGCGGATTTGTGCCCAAGTTCTGTAGGCATCGACATCAAAGGGCTAACGACGGACGAAGGTATAGTTTTTGCTTCCTATAAATATTTAGGAGTATGCAATAGCTTAGTTAAGGCTTTTAGAGCACTTTAATGATAGTAGTATCATTTGGCAGTGTAGAGCAGACTATAGGCGTGGACCTAGAGTTGGTAGAGCTTGCACTGTTTTGAGGTACGAAAGTACTGTTCGAGATATCCTGACTGAGTATGCATGTATTATGTGACTGCATGATTTATATGCCATGATATTATGCTGCATTCATTTGCATCTTGCTGTGTCTCTTTCGAGATGTCTGTTAGTAGGGTTGTACCCTATCCTGTTAGTTGATGGACTTCCATCGATTTGGGTCCGGCGTATCCACGGTTATCTCGGTATGGGAGACACCTCCTGAAGCGACGGCACAGCGTGCTACATACCAGGGCCCGGTCTGTCTCTGTTATCTGATCCTTGACCTCGAGTCTATAGGGAGTTCACTTTGCATGCATGTATACTCATACTCTCGCACTAAGCGTTTTATGCTCACGTCTCGTACTCTGTATTTTCTGGACAACCTATTCCATGGGGCAGGTTTGCGATTGGACGAGGAGGGTGGATCCAGGAGGGGCTAGTCAGTGGTTGGCCAGCTGGAGCTTCGCTTAGGTTTTATTACTGTTGTTTGGGTATATACAGCTATTCGATTTGGTTGTATATTATTGGATAAATTACAGATTCCTTTACTTGGGATTGTATAATGTTTTTGGTTTCCGCAGTTTTATTCTGATATCTATTTTATTAAGTTAATTACATGCCTAAGTTCTGTTTAGTAGGTGATCCAGGTAAGGGTCACTACATTTATGGTATCAGAGCATGCAAAGGAATTCTTGGGATTTAGTCTCATCTTGAGGTATTTTTGTAGATGTCAAATCGTGACGACCGGAGTTCTCATGGCAGTGTTGGTGGGCGTTGGGGTGATGCCGACCGGGAGCCTCGTCGAGAACAGCGTCATCGTCATCATGACGACGAGCGTTTCACTGTGCGTCGATTCTTAGCTATGGGTCCTAAGCCCTTAGTTGGAGGTGAGTCTCCAGAGGATGCGGAGAACTGGTTAGACCGCATGGAGATGACTTTTCAGACTTTTCAGTGCACCGAGGAGCAGAAGGTGGAGACCCTTGGCTATCTTCTGGATGGGTGTGCGCGCAGGTGGTGGAGGTTTACTTCTGCACCTTTTGTTGCGGCGAGAGGAGTGGCCACCTGGGCCGAGTTCCGCACAGCTTTCCAAAAGCGGTATTTTCCTCCTGCACTCCGTCAGTCGAAGGCAGGCGAGCTACTGAGTCTGCGACAGGGAGCCATGTCTATTGATGAGTATCAGCAGAGGTTCTTTGATCTGCTATCCTATTTCCCCGAGATTGCTGATAGCTCAGAGATGAAGTATAATCTGTTCCTTCAGGGCCTTAACCCTGAGATCCATGACTGTGTGGCGGTTGGCGACGACATGTCCTACGAGGGTTTGGTGAGCCGTTGTCACCAGGCGGAGGACAGCATTCGGCGGAACAGGTCTTTCTCTCAATCGAGACCTGCTAGTTCTTTGGGTCCCCGTGCCCAATCTTTCAAGAAGTCTGGATCTACTTCTTCTTCCTCTGGTTCTGGGGGTGTTGTCCATTTCGATAAGAAGGACAAGTGTGATCACTGTGGGAAGAACCATCCATCCGACAAGTGCCGCAGAGCTTCTGGAGCTTGTTTCCGTTGTGGAGAGACTGGTCATATTCGGAGGGATTGTCCACAGTCTGGGGGAGGCGGTTCTGGTTCTGGTTCAGGATCGGGTTCTCAGGCCACCGTTCAGCAGAGGTCGCAGGGACAGTCTGCTGGGAGTTCTCATTTGAGGCCACGAGCTTCTGGCCAGGTGTTTGCCCTGAGGCATGATCAGGCTGTGGAGGAGAATGAGAAAGTCATTGCAGGTACATTTCTGCTTTATGGTATACCTGCTCTTGTACTTATTGACACTGGTGCATCTCATTCCTTCATTTCTGCACGTTTTGTTAAGAGGCATAAGTTACCATGCATTGCACTATACGTAGTGATGTCTGTTTCTACTCCGACGGGCCAATCTGCTTTGGCTAAGCGTCTAGTGATGGGTTGCCCTTTAGAGTTCGAAGGGAACATTCTGTTAGCGAATCTCATGGTCCTGGCGATGGACGACTTTGATTGCATTCTGGGAATAGATGTGTTGACTACCTATCGAGCTTCAGTGGACTGCTATCAGAGATTAGTACGCTTTCATCCGGAAGGGAGTGAGAGTTGGTTTTTCTATGGTAAGGGAGCGCGACCCCCAATGCCTTTGGTATCAGCTTTGAGAGCCTGTCGAGCTCTAGAGTCTGGCGGGGAAGGCTACCTTATCTATGCAGTTGATTTGTCCGCTGAGAGTATTGGGATAGAGAGCATTCCTGTTGTGGATGAATTTCCAAATGTATTTCCTGATGAGATTCTGGGTTTTCCTCCTGCTAGGGAAGTCGAGTTTGGCATAGAGTTGATGCCGGGTACTTCGCCTATTTCTAGAGTACCGTATCGTCTGGATCCGTCAGAGATGCGTGAGTTGAAGAATCAGCTACAGGATCTTTTGGACAAGGGGTACATTCGTCCTAGTGTATCTCCTTGGGGAGCTCATGTTCTCTTCGTAAAGAAGAAGGATGGGTCGATGCGGCTGTACATTGACTATCGGCAGCTGAATCGAGTCACTGTGAAGAACAAGTATCTGTTGCCTTGTATTGATGACTTGTTTGACCAGCTGCAGGGCACATCAGTTTACTCCAAGATTGACTTGAGATCTGGTTATCATCAGTTGAGAGTCCGTGATTAGGACGTAGCCAAGACTGCATTTCGTACTCGCTATGGACATTACGAGTTTCTAGTGATGCCATTTGGTTTGACTAATGCGCCGGCTATATTCATGGATTTGATGAACCGTGTCTTCAGGGAGTATTTGGACAAGTTTGTCGTGGTCTTCATTGACGACATCTTGGTGTATTCGCGTAATACGGAAGAGCATGTTTCTCACTTGCGGTTAGTACTGCAGACTCTTCGAGATGAGCAATTGTACGCCAAGCTGAGCAAGTGTGAGTTCTGGATGGATAGAGTGGTCTTTCTTGGCCATATCATATCCAGGGAAGGGATTTCTGTTGATCCAAGCAAGATCGAAGCGGTACTTAATTGGTCGCGTCCGACGACAGTTGCTGAGATCCGTAGTTTTCTGGGTCTAGCAGGGTATTATCGTCGCTTCATTCTGAACTTCTCTCAGTTAGCTCGACTGTTGACGCAGCTTACCCGCAAGGGTGTGGATTTCGAGTGGTCCTCCGAGTGCGAGGAGAATTTTCGTGAGCTTCGACGGCGGTTGACTTCTGCGCCGGTGTTGGCATTACCGTCAGGATCTGGAGGGTATGTAGTTTACACGGATGCTTCTCTTCAGGGGTTAGGCTGTGTCCTGACTCAGAATGGGCATGTGATTGCATACGCTTATAGACAGCTGAAGCTTCACGAGGACAACTACCCAGTCCATGATTTGGAGTTAGCAGCCATTGTGTTCGCTTTGAAGATCTGGCGTCATTATCTATATGGCGAGAAATTTGAGATCTTCACCGACCATAAGAGTCTCAAGTATTTGTTCACTCAGGCGGAGTTGAACATGAGGCAGAGACGTTGGATGGACTTGCTTAAGGATTATGATTGCGAGATTAAGTACGATCCGGGAGCTGCTAATCTCACCGCTGATGCTTTGAGTCGCAAAGTGCGACTATCCGCACTTCAGACTTGTTCGATATCTAGTGCGATCAGTTACTGTTGTACTTCAGGTTATACCTTCAAGCATAAGAAAGGTATGCAGAGTATCCAGATGTTTGCGATATTATCTGAACCAGCCTTGTATTCACGGATACGAGATGCTCAGATGTCTGATTCGAAGACCCAGCGTTTAGCTCGTCTAGCTAACGAGGGTAGCTCGTCTGGATTTCATTATCAGTCAGATGGCTTTCTGTGTTTGTCTGGTAGGCTTGTGATTCCGCAGGATGAAGAGTTGCGAGAGGAGATTTTGTCTCAGGCGCATCGCACTAAGTTGAGTATTCATCCTGGGAGCAACAAGATGTACAAGGATCTACGTACTCGTTTCTGGTGGAAGGGAATGAAACGCAGTGTTTATCAGTTTGTTTCGAGATGTTTGGTGTGTCAACAGGTCAAGGTAGAGCACCGACGACCTGGAGGATTGCTTCACAGTCTGCCTATTCCTGAATGGAAATGAGAGTTTATCACTATGGACTTTGTGACCCATTTGCCGGTATCCCCGAGGAACTGTGATGCAATCTGGGTTATGGTGGACCGACTCACCAAGTCAGCGCATTTCATTTCCTATAGCCGAGAGTACTCTGTGGATCGCATGGCACGGATGTACATTAAGGAGATCGTTCGACTTCATGGAGTGCCTGTGAGCATTGTCAGCGATCGGGACCCCAGGTTTACTTCTAGATTCTGGGGGAGTGTTCAGCGTGCGATGGGTACTACTCTCAGTTTGAGTACAGCCTATCATCCGGAGACTGATGGTCAGTCAGAGCGCACTATCCGTACGTTAGAGGATATGCTTAGAGCGTGCGTCATGGATTTTGGTTCAGCCTGGCAAGATCATTTGCCATTGATCGAGTTCGCTTACAACAACAGCTATCATACTAGTATTGGGATGGCACCTTTTGAGGCGTTGTATGGGCGACGTTGTCGTACTCCACTCTTCTGGGAAGAAGTGGGGGAGAGACAGGCTGAGGGACCGGAGTTTATCCAGCAGGCGATAGACATTGTTGATCAAATCAAGAAACGGATTAAGACTGCACAGGATCGTCAGACCAGCTATGCTAATATCAAGCGTAGGCCCTTGCAGTTCGAGGTCGGGGAGAAAGTGTTTCTGAGAGTGTCACCTTTCCGCAAGATTCTCAGATTTGGCCTTAAGGGCAAGTTGTCTCCAAGATTTATGGGTCCGTTTGAGATCTTGGAGAGCATTGGCGATTTGGCTTATCGACTAGCTTTGCCACCGTATCTATCCAGTATTCACGACGTGTTCCACGTATATCTGTTGCGACGGTATGTGGCGGATGAATTTCATATTCTGCAGCGGTCTGAGGTTCAGGTAGACAAGGATTTGACTTATGTTGAGAAACCTTTTCGTATCCTGGATTATAAGGATAAGGTTTTACGGAACAAAGTCATTCCTTTGGTTTTAGTTCAGTGGCAGCGCCGAGGCACTGAGGAAGCTACTTGGGATCTTGAGGACAGGATGCGTAAAGACCATCCTGAGTTGTTTTGATTTCATTCTTTGAGTTGTATTCAGTTGCAAACTTTGTAACGTTTGATTTGAATAAAGAATGTTTCTGATTTCTGTATTTGCATTCGGTACTTAAGATCTGTTTTCGAGGACGAAATATCTTAAGTGGGGGAGAATGTAGTAGCCCGTACCCTAATTGAGTAATTAAAGGATTAATGCTAATTAATTGAATTGGGTATTGGACGGATCGGAAGCTCCGAAGGCACGATCGGAAGCTCCGAACAGGATCGGAAGCTCCGATGAGCGATCGGAGGCACCGATGTTATTACGTCAGGCATGACGTGTGGTTGGATCGGAAGCTCCGATCAGGACCGGAGGCTCCGATCACCCCTATCCGGAGTCAACAAGTGATATTTTGACACGTGGCAGATCAGGATCTTCGGAAGCTCCGATGGCAGGATCGGACGTTCCGATCGAGGTTCGGACGTTCCGGTCAAGGATCGGAAGTTCCGATCGTTGTTTATAAATAGAAGGCCGAGGCTTCACTTTCATTTGCCAATTCCGAGTTCTCCTTTCCTTTCTAGTCCTTTTGGAGCTGTTCTAGTCTTCTTAGGCTTGGTCCGGAGGTCGGCAAGGCGTTCGGTAGTCGTAGCGGAGTTGTGCCCAAGTTCTGGAGGCATCGACATCAAAGGTCTAACGACGGACGAAGGTATAGTTTTTGCTTCCTATAAATATTTAGGAGTATGCAATAACTTAGTTAAGGCTTTTAAAGCACTTTAATGATAATAGTATCATTTGGCAGTGTAGAGCAGACTATAGGCGTGGCCTCAGAGTTGGTAGAGCTTGCACTGTTTTGAGGTACGAAAGTACTGTTCGAGATATCCTGACTGAGTATGCATGTATTATGTGACTGCATGATTTATATGCCATGATATTATGCTGCATTCATTTGCATCTTGCTGTGTCTCTTTCGAGATGTCTGTTAGTAGGGTTGTACCCTATCCTGTTAGTGGATGGACTTCCATCGATTTGGGTACGGCGTATCCACGGTTATCTCGGTATGGGAGCCACCTCCTGAAGCAACGGCGCAGCGTGCTACATACCAGGGCCCGGTCTGTCTCTGTTATCTGATCCTTGACCTCGAGTCTATAGGGATTTCAATTTGCATGCATGTATACTCATACTCTCGCACTGAGCGTTTTATGCTCACGTCTCGTACTCTGTATTTTCTGGACACCCTATTCCATGGGGCAAGTTTGCGATTGGACGAGGAGGGTGGATCCAAGAGGGGCTAGTCAGTGGTTGGCCAGCTGGAGCTTCGCTTAGGTTTTATTACTGTTGTTTGGGTTTATACAGCTATTCGATTTGGTTGTATATTATTGGATAAATTACAGATTCCTTTACTTGGGTTGTATAATGTTTTTGGTTTTCGCAGTTTTATTCTGATATCTATTTTATTAAGTTAATTGCATGCCTAAGTTCTGTTTAGTAGGTGATCCAGGTAAGGGTCACTACAAAGCGTCTAGTGATGGGTTGCATTTTAGATTTCGAGGGACATCATTTGAGTGCTAACCTGGTGATCCGTAGCCGTGGATGACTTTGATTGTATCATTGGGACAAACCTTCTGACTACCTACAGGGTTGTAGTATATTGCTACCAGAGATTCATCCAGTTTCGTCCCGAGGATGGAGAGGCGTGGTATTTCTATGGTGAGGGAGCGCGACCCCCGATGCCAGTGGTTTCTTCTATAAAACCCCGGCGTTCTTTAGAGTCCGGCGGGGAAGGCTGCCATATCTACGCGATTTATGCATCCTTAGAGAGTCCAGACGTCCAAGAGATATCGGTGGTCCGCGAGTTTCCAGATGTGTTTCTGAACGAGATTCCATGATTACCACCTATGCGAGAGATCGAGTTTGGCATAGAATTATTGCAAGGGAAAGCACCGATTTCAAGAGCTCCTTACCGATTAGCTCCTTATGAGATGAGGGAATTGCAGAAGCAATTGCATGATTTTTTTGATAAGGGTTACATTCTACGTAGTGTTTTACCATGGGGAGCCCCAGTGCTATTCGTCAACAAGGATGGTTCGATGCGTCTGCGTATAGACTAGCTGAATCAGGTGACAGTGAAGAATAAGTATCATCTTACAAGGATAGATGATCTGTTTGATCAGTTGCAAGGTACTTCATTCTATTCGAAGATTGATTTGCGATCAGGGTATCATCAGTTGAGGGTTAGAGACGAGGACATCTCTAAGAAAACATTTCGTACATGATATGGTCACTACGAGTTCTTAGTGATGCCATTTGGATTGACGAATGCCCCAATTGTATTTATGGATTTGATGAACATGGCTTTCCGCGATTTCTTGGATAAGTTTGTGGTAGTGTTCATCGATGATATCTTGGTGCATTCTTGTTGTGCGGAGAGCATGCTTTTCATCTCAATACTATATTTCAGGTGTTTTAGGAGAGACAGTTGTACGCTAAGCTAAAAAAGTGTGATTTCTGGATTGACCGAGTTGTCTTCCTTGGTCATGTGATTTCACGAGACAGTGTATCAGTTGATCGTAGTAAGACGGAAGCTACTTTGAATTGTTTCTTATCCGACGACAGTGTCAGAGATCCGTAGTTTTCTAGGGATGACAGGATACTATCATCGATTCTTGGTGAACTTTTCTCGTATCGCTAAACCTTTGACGCAGTTGACGAAGAAAGATGTTCCTTTCGTTTGTTCGTTATAATGCGGGGAAAGTTTTCACTAGTTGCGTTGTCGTTTGATGACAACTCAAGTGTTAGCCTTACCATCTAGATCAGGTGGTTATGTGGTATACACCGATGCTTCTCAGCAAGGATTAGGATGCATGTTGACGCAGAGGGGTCATGTGATTGCCTATTATTCCAGATAGTTGAAGACTCATGAGGATAACTATCCCGTACATGATCTGGAGCTTGCAGTCATTGTCTTTGCTATGAAGCTATGACGTCATTATTTGTACGGCGACAGGTTTGAGATATTCATCGATCATAAGAGCTTGAAATATATGTTCACTCAGGCTGAGTTGAACATGAGGCAGCTGACCGACTTAAATTCGGTTGGAACTAGGTAGTGCACTAGGTCAAGTAATACTAAGTGGACAATGAGTCCAAGTATCGATCCCAAAGAGACTGTAGTTAATTCTCAAGATTTAATTATTTAGCTTAATCTATACAGAATAATAAAAATGGGTTGCGATGAATTAAATAAAAATTCAATTACTAAAAAATTATAATTAAAATTGCTGAAAATGCAAACTAATTTATGCATCAATGTGGCACAGACTGAAAATCATGTTTACTCCAATCACGGTGAATTTTCCTATCTTATTTAACAATCTATTCCTAGAATTGCTAAACCTATTCAATTCGGACGGATTAATTAATAATTCTAATCCTTCTCAAACTCATTCAATATTTATGAAAATTCAGTTTTAACCTAAAATCGCATACTGAAACCGAATACTATTTCTAGTCTGTTTAACCATATGTTGACTGATATTTTTAAAGCTATCTTTAATCAATCCTCTTTCAATTTGTGATTAATCAACACACATGTAAACAGATTATCAGGCTATTCACACGAAATATTAAACAACATCAATCAATAACTGAAAATATCCAAAATCTCAAACATGAAACCAAGTCTCAAACATAAATTAGTTTCGACCCAACCTCGTGGTCTTGGTTGAAGAAAAATTAATCAATAATTGAAAATATAATTCAAACAAAAGTTTTAATCATAAAAGTAAAAGAGAGAAAAATAAAAACGCTGAAAAAGATGGAGCAGATCTCCGCCTCTTCAAGCCCTTGCCACCTCCTCCTACTTTGCACGTGAATCCACCTCTAGCGGTCTTAAAACCTTATTTTATATGTCTTTTAAAAAACGTAAAATAAAGCCCGAAAAGTAGAGAATTTAATATTTCAAAAAAAAAATTTAAAAACAAATTTTGGGCAGCAGCGCGTGCGCACTGAAAACTAGCGCCTAGGCGCTGCAATTATTTTCCCATAGAACGCTCGAGCGGCAGAAAATCGTGCTCATGCACGCCCTCTTCTGCCCATAATTTTTTTTTCGTGTAGCAGTGCCTATGCGCTACATTTTTCTTCTTAACGCGCATTTTTCTTGAAAAAATCATATCTCAAGTTCTAGCCGTCAGATCGATATAAAATTTGGACAGAAGCTTCAAATATCTTGAACTTTATTTTGAATGGTAGAGATCAGATTTTGATGTCTCTATAATCAAAAATAATTTATTGACCATTGTTGCTCCTTCATTCATTATTGCGGCTCTTCTCTTGCTCCAAATTCTTGATTTCTTCAATATTTCCTTCAAATAAAACCCGGAGAGTGAAATGCACACGCATGAAATAAATTATAAATAAAATATGTAAAAACACACATGAAACCATATGAATGCATGCCAAATAAACCTACAAATAACACAAAATAATGCACACAAAATTCACTTATCAGCAGCGACGATGGATGGATCTGTTGAAGGACTATGATTGTGAAATCAAGTACCATCCTGGATCTTCGAATCCAGTTTATGATTCGCTTAGTCACAAAGTTTACGTGAGTTCCCTTCACACCAGCTCAGATTCACGAGTCGTGGAGGAATGTTGTTCCTTAGAGTTTGCTTTTCAACACAAGATGTAACAGCTGAACGTTCGCGTTCCTTCAGTGCTTTCCGAGCCAGCCTTGTATACTCGTATTAGAGAGGCGCATGTTGCTTATCCGAAGACACAGAAGCTAGCCCGATTGGATCAAGAGGGGAACACTTTTGGTTTTCATTTCCACGCTGATGGTCTATTGTGTCTTTCCGGTCGTGTGGTAGTTCTTGATGATGCCACACTAAGAGAGGATATTTTGTCGCAAGCTCATCGTATTAAGTTCTCTGTTCATCCAGGCAGCATGAAAATGTAAAATGATCTACGTACGATATTTTGGTGGAAAGGAATGAAGCGCATAGTGTATCAGTTTGTCTCTCGATTCCTTGTGTGTCGACAGGTCAAGGCAAAATTCCGATGACCTTTTGGATTGCTCCATAGCTTAGAGATTCTTGAGTGAAATTGGGAGCATGTGACGATGGACTTTCACCCACTTGCCCGTGTCTTCCAGGAATTGTGATGCAATATGGGTTGTTGTGGATTGATTGTCAAAGTCCGTGCATTTTCTACCGTATAACTGGACTTTACTTTCAATCGAAAGTCACGTCTATATGTGCAGGAAGTTGTTCGTCTGCATGGGATTTCACTGAGCATTGTGAGTGATAGAGACCCGAGGCTTACCTTTAGGTTTTGGGGTATCTTCCAGCGTGCTCTTGGTACTACATTGAGTCTAAGTACATCCTATCATCCGAAGACTGACGGATAGAGTGAGAGGACTATCCGTACACTCGAGGATATGCTTCGAGCGAGAGTGATGGATTTTGGTCCAGCGTGGCTTGACCATTTGGCGTTGTTGGAGTTTTCTTATAATAACAGCTACCATCGCAGTATTGGCATGACACCATTTGAGGCTTTGTATGGACGTCGTTGTTGTATACCTTTGTTTTAGGATGGGGTCGGCGAGCATCAATTTTAGGGTCCGTACGGGATTCCCTATGCCCCTCCTATTTGGTGTAATTGTAGTTAGTTTCTTACATAGGAAGTGCTACTCAAACTGAGCTAAACCCGGGACAGGATACTGACTAGCTCGTCATGCTCAACAAACTCAAAAACAGTCGTAAAGCCAATTGATTTAGGGCAAAAAGCCACCTTGGCCGACGTGGGTGGTGAAAAAGACCCCCAAAATAAGTGTGACTCTTATAATAAAAAAAAATTTCCTTAAGCGAGTTCAAGGAAGTGACGTGAAGGTAGCCTTACTTAGGTAAGGAGCTGACGAGATAAACGTGTCTCCACGTCTTTTGGTAGTGGGGGATCACTCTGGGCTAAGATAGTCTCTTAAGTGCGCAGTTGATTCAGAAGATGACTGATGAAGTGTAGTTGATTGGACAGGAGATTAAGGTTGCCCAGGATCTACAGGTGAGTTACGCTAATACACATCGCAGACCATTGCATTTTGAGGTAGGAAAACATGTGTTTTGCAAGTTTCAGCTTTCCAGAAGGTGATGAGATTCGGCCTCAAGTGCAAGTTGTCGCCAAGATTCATAGGTCCATTCGAGATTATTGGGAAGATTGGTGATGTGGCCTATCGTTTAGCCTTGCCGCCTTATATTTCCATTATTTATGATGTGTTCCACGTGTCATTGCTGAGATAGTACGTGGCGGAGGAGTCGCACATTTTGCACCCGACTGAGATGCAATTAGAGCAGAATTTGTCGTATCTTGAGAGACCTCTCATGATTCTTTACAGGAAGGACAAGGTGCTTCGTAACAAGCGTATACCATTGGTTATGGTGAAGTGGCATCAAAGGGGAACAAATTAAGAGACTTGGGAATTGGGGAGCCAGATGCATGGCGAGCATCCAGAGCTATTTTTGATTTTGTACTTTGTATTGTTCAGTTGTAATAAATAACATTTGTATTGGTTTATGGTGTTTTTCCTTAGAACATAAATTTCGAGGACAAGATTTCTTAAGTGGGGGAGAATGTAGTAACCCATACCAAAAATATGTTGATTAAGGGATTAATCACAATTAATTTATTAATTATGTAAATTGAAGATCAGAAGATACGTTCGAAGGATCGGAATCTCCGGTGCTATCGGATAGTCCGATCGGGGTTCGGAGGCTCCGAACTCTGTAAGCCACTTGTACACGTGATGTCAGCAAAGACGTCAGCAAGGTGATGTAATGGATGACATCACTGATGGGGGATCGGACGATCTGATGTCCCGATCGGAGGCTCCAATGTGCTGGCAGGGCGTGTGGCAGCCATTTAGAGATCGGATGCTTCGAAGGGCAGATCGGGGGCTCCGATCTCGCTCTATAAAAGGCAGGTCCGAGACCTCATATCAGCGCACGTCTTCCATTCCTTTCCTCTTGCTTCTTAGTAAATTTAGGCTTTCTCCTAGTTTCTAGGCGTATTCTGGAGTTAGCGAGGAATTTCAACAGTCATAGCGGAGCTGTGGCCTAGCAGTTGGGGCACTCGACAGCAGAGGGCTGACGACGGATTCAGGTATAGCTTTGGCTTCCTAAAAATATTTAGGAGTATGAAATAGCTTAGTTAAGGCTTTTAGAGCTTAAATAGTTATGCATTTGCATTCTGCATTGTAGACACAGTAGCGTGGACTTGTAGGCTTGGATCTAGGATTGACCTTGTAGTAGCCCGGTTCCATTTTACAAGATTAAGTGATTTTAAACATGTTATTAAATGACATATAATTTTAAAATTGTCAAAACATGTTTAAGGAGTCATTATTTGGTGAAAATAAGTGGATAATCAGATCCGAAATGTCCAAAAATGGTAGGGAACATTAAACAGCCAAACGAGTTCGGAAGGACCAGATCCGAACGTTGCGTCCAAACCCGAACGGACGCAACGATCTGGACCAGAAAGTTGCTTCCGATCTGACAAACGTTGGGTCCATTCTGCTGGCTGGACACTGTCGACGAGATCATGACACGTGGTTGGATGGTGCAAGAACGTTGCATCCGTTCTGCTGGCAGGACAGATGTCAACAAGATCATTACACGTGGCTGGACGGTGCAGAACATTGCGTCCGTTTTCCAGAACATTACGTCCGTTCTTCGTCTATAAATATGGGCAAGATTCGTCCATATGGCTCTATTTTAAGGCCTTTTGGGTACTCTTATTTTAGAGTTGGAGTAGGAAGTATATATTTTAGTATAGTCAGACAGTGTCTGACATAGTAGCGAACAGAGTCTGTAGTGGTGGCCAAGCAGCGGAGCTCTGGCAAGGCGTCTAGGATTCATAGCTAGGCTATGCCCAAGCTCTGGGGCATGGGTCATCAGCGGGCTGACAAAGGATGAAGGTATGTCTTTGGTTCCCTATAGAAAATAGGGAGTAGCCTATAGTTTAATTAAGGCTTTTAGAGCCTAGTAGGTGATGTTTGGCATGCTAGGTAATGCATGGGTTATTTATGTTGTAGTGATGCATGGTAGGCTTGGACCTATGAGGGAAGCTTCTAGGATCTTCCTTCGTAAGGTACGGAAGTATTATTCGAGATATCCAGATTGAGTATGCATGTATTATGTGTTTGCATGGATTATGTGATTGCATATTTTATATGCCTTTATATACAACATGTCATGACTGTATGTTGCATACATGAGCATATTGAGCCTTTATATTAGAGGTATCCAGTAGTAGAGTGCTCACCCTACGAGTTTGCTGATGGTTGGATACGTAAGTCTTGTGTCAGGTCACCTTTATGGTTGGACACATGTACTAGTATCAGGTCACCATTATCCACTGGGTATATGAGCCACCTCCTGATGCGACGGCGCAGCGTGCTGTATACCCTGGGCCCGATCTATGAGCTTGTTTCTTGACCTGAGTGTCTTGGTACTCAGTTCATTTGCATTCATCCGCATATATTAGTGTATACTCATACTCTCGTACTGAGCATGTTAGGATCAGTTTCGGTTGTTTTCTATTGGCTGGATTCCCTATTCCATGGGGCAGTTGCAGGTAGTTCTCTCGGAGTTTGGGAGGTTAGGTGGTGGCCAAGGCTGGATAGCAGGGTTGACCACTATGAATTTCTTTCATGGTATTTGACTTACTTTAATTCCACATTTACTCTGATTTAGATTTATTATTTATTAATTGCATGCTTAAGCTTCTGATTAGTAGGTTATCACGGTGCGGGTCACTACATTTATGGTATCAGAGCATGCAATAAGATTCTTTGGGATATAGAATTGATTTTGGTTTATCCTTTGTAGGATTGCAAGTTGGATTCAATATCGATTGCAGTACCAGGAATTGGAATAGCAAGATATCTAGGCTTTTCCAAAATTGTCATTTCCAAGGTTGAAAGCAAAAGTTCGTATTATGTGGATCCCATCAGTATGGAGCTGGAAGAGAAGATCCAGTTTTCAATGCCAGGTCCCTCGCAGGGTTGAACGGAATGTGTGACATGTAGTCATCCATTCTGCATCGACCAAGGAAGACACCTCGTTAGATCCTACCAAGAGGATGTCTCAGGAAGCTTTGGACATCTCTAGTAGGATATATTTATATATATCTTTGAGATCTTGCGAGGTAGAAAGTCTGCTGACAAGAGTGTCAGACAGGAAACTTCATGTTCAAGATAAGTAGATGGAATGAAAGAATTCCGCAGGAGTTTAAATACTGTATTTTGTTGTAAACAATATTTCAATTGTAATCAGTTGAATCAGATGTATTAAAGATTTCAGTATTTGATGTAATCAGTTATTTTTGTATTGTACATCTTTCAGTGTAATGTTTTAATTAAGTTATGTATTACATGTAATTGTAATAAAGATTGTATTGGAACCTGGGATTGTGATTCAAGTATTATAATCATTGAAGATTAATTTGGTTATATTGAATAAAAGATTGATGATTGTTTAAATGAGTACTTGAGATTTTGCATGTTTTCAATAAATAGTTCTAGATGTTTTACCTAGAATATTTTAGTAAACCAAGTGTTTTCCAGAGATGATGTGATTCATCAGGACGTGTGAATGTTTGTTCTAGACGGATTTCCTTAGAAAAGTTGGTTGTTTTGATCTTTCTAGATTGTTACTATTGATGATGGATTTTCATCAAGATGACAGGCTAAAAAATACCAAGAATTGTGGATTGTAATAAGAACTAGACGTGAGAAAGTGCGACCCTTAGTCGTTATTACTCTGGAAGTTTTCATACTTCAGGGGTTGTTTTTGAGGCCTTTGTGCTCTAGGGACTGTTTAGGGGAAGCTAATCAGTCTCGAGATTTTGGCAATAGTCACAACAAGGTGTAGCTTTAGATTGATAGATACCAAGTGTGGTATCAAGATTTGTTTATCGTCTATTAGAGATACAGATGTCTCGTTGTCAGAATAGTCTTGGAAAGGATTCCTTGACAAGTGAATATTCTGGACGGGTAGTTCTAGCACGTGATACTGGGGGAGAACAAGAAGGTTTTACCTGTATTTTCTGATTCTATCAGAGGTATAATTAGTGATCAGGATCTTGATTAAGAGATGGACAGGAAATTCCAAGTTATGTGTTTACTCAGGTAAGTTTCCGTGTAAGAATTGGAATTTTATTGATGGGTTCTCAAACAAAGATGAGTTTTATTAGGACACTGGAATGACTTATATTGGAAGACGTGAACTATGATCATTACAACAGTTACGTTAAAGTATAATTTGGTGTCAGTTTGATAACCTTGAAAAGATACTCTATTCTATTGACAAATGTCATGAGCCTGCTAAATTACAGCATGGATACGACATGTAGTGACCCTTACTCGGATCACCTACTAACAGAACTTAGGCATGCAATTAACTTAATTAAACAGATATCAGAATAAAACTGCGGAAACCATAAACGTTATACAATCCAAGTAAAGAAATCTGTAATTTATCCAAATAATATACAACCAAATCGAATAGCTGTATCAACCTCAAAACAACAGAAATAAAACCTAGACAAAGCTCCAGCAGGTCAACCACTGACTAGCCTCTCTTGGGTCCACCCGCCTCGTCCAATCGCAAACCTGCCCCATGAAATAGGGTGTCCAGAAACACTGAGTACGAGACGTGAGCATAAGACGCTCAGTACGAGAGTATAAGTATACATGCATGCAAAGTGAACTCCCTATAAACTCGAGGTCAAGGATCAGATAACAGAGACAGACTGGGCCCTGGTATGTAGCACGCTGTGCCGTCGCTTCAGGAGGAGGATCTCATACCATAATACTAGTGGATATACCGGACCCAAAGCCATGGAAGTCCATCCACTAACAGGATAGGGTACAACCCTACTAACAGACATCTCGAAGGAGATAGCTCAGTATGCAAATGAATGCAGCATAAATCAATGACATATAAACCATGCAGTCACATAATACATGCATACTCAGTCAGGATATCTCGAACAGTACTTCCGTACCTCAAAATAGTACAAGCTCTACCAACTCTAGGTCCACGCCTATAGTCTTCTCTGCACTGCCAAATGATACTACTATCATTAAAGTGCTCTAAAAGCCTTAACTAAGCTATTGCATACTCCTAAATATTTATAGGAAGCAAAAGCTATACCTTCGTCCGTCGTTAGCCCTTTGATGTCGATGCCTTCAGAACTTGGGCACAACTCTGCTACGACTATTGAACACCTCGACGACTCCCGGGTTAAGCCTAGGAAGGCTAGAACAACTCGAATATGACTAGAGTAGAGAGGAAATCCGGAATTGGCAATTGAAACTGAATTCTCGGCCTTCTATTTATAGACAACGATCGGAGCTTCCGATCCTCGATCGGAACGTCCGATCCTGCCATCGGAGATTCCGAAGATCCTGATCTGCCATGTGTCAAAATATCACTTGTTGACTTCGGATAGGGGTGATCGGAGCTTCCAATCCTGATCGGAGCTTCCGATCTTGCCACACGTCACGCCTGACGTAATACCATCGGAGCTTCCGATCCTGCATCGGAGCTTCCGATCCTGTTCGGAACTTCTGAACTCACCTTCGGACCTTCCGAACTCTATCAAAGTAATTATGATTAATTCCTTAATTACTTATTTTGGTTACGGGCTACTACATTCTCCCCCACTTAAGATATTTCGTCCTCGAAATCAGATCTTAAGTATTGAATGCAATACAGAAATCAGAAACATTCTTTATTCAAATCAAACGTTTACAGAGTTTGCAACTGAATACAACTTAAGAATGAAATCAAAACAACTCAGGATGGTCTTCACGCATCCTGTCCTCAAGCTCCCAAGTAGCTTCCTCAGTGCCTCGGCGCTGCCACTAAACTAAAACCAAAGGAATGACTTTGTTTCGTAAAACCTTATCCTTATAATCCAAGATACGAATAGGTTTCTCAAAAAAGGTCAAATCCTTGTTCACCTGAACCTCAGACCGCTGCAAAATATGAGATTCATCCGCCACATACTGTCGCAACAGAGATACGTGGAACACGTCGTGAATACTGGATAGATGCAGTGGTAAAGCTAGTTGATAAGCCAAATTGTCAATGCTCTCCAAGATCTCAAACGGACCGATAAACCTAGGAGACAACTTGCCCTTAAGGCCAAATCTGAGAATCATGCGAAAAGGTGACACTCTCAGAAACACTTTTTCCCCGACATCGAACTGCAAAGGCCTACGCTTGATATTAGCATAGCTGGCCTGATGATCCTATGCAGACTTAATCCATTTCTTGATCTGATCAACAATGTCTATCGCCTGCTGGATAAACTCCGGTCCCTCAGCCTGTCTCTCCCCCACTTCTTCCCAGAAGAGTGGAGTACGACAACGTCGCCCATACAACGCCTCAAAAGGTGCCATCCCAATACTAGTATGATAGCTGTTGTTGTACGCGAACTCGATCAATGGCAAATGATCCTGCCAGGCTGAACCAAAATCCATGATGCATGCTCTAAGCATATCCTCCAAAGTACGGAAAGTGCGCTCCGACTGTCCATCAGTCTCCGGATAATAGGCAGTACTCAAACTGAGAGTAGTACCCATCGCACGCTGAACACTCCCCCAGAATCTAGAAGTAAACCTGGGGTCCCGATCGCTGACAATGCTCACAGGCACTCCATGAAGTCGAATGATCTCCTGAATGTACAACCGTGCCATACGATCCACATTTTACTCCCGGCTATAGGCAATAAAATGCGCTGACTTGGTGAGTCGGTCCACCACAACCCAGATAGCATCACAGTTCCTCGGGGATAACGGCAAATGGGTCACAAAGTCCATTGTGATAAACTCCCATTTCCATTCAGGAATAGGCAGACTGTGAAGCAATCCTCTAGGTCTTCGGTGTTCTGCCTTGACCTGCTGACACACCAAACATCTCGAAACAAACTGATAAACACTGCATTTCATTCCTTTCCACCATAAATGAGTACGTAGATCCTTGTACATCTTGTTGCTCCCAGGATGAATACTCAACTTAGTGCGATGTGCCTGAGACAAAATCTCCTCTCGCAACTCTTCATCCTATGGAATCACAAGCCTACCATACAAACACAGAAAGCCATCTGACTGATAATGAAATCCAGACGAGCTACCCTCGTTAGCTAGACGAGATAAACGCTGGGTCTTTGAATCAGACATCTGAGCATCTCGGATACGCGAATAAAAGGCTGGCTCAGATAATATCACAAACATCTGGATACTCTGCATACCTTTCTTATGCTTGAAGGTATAACCTGAAGTACAACCATCACTGATCGCACTAGACATCGAACAAGTCTAAAGTGCGGATAGTCGCACCTTGCGACTCAAAGCATCAGCGGTGAGATTAGCAGCTCCCGGATGGTACTTAATTTCGCAATCATAGTCTTTAAGCAAGTCCATCCAACGTCTCTGCCTCATGTTCAACTCCGCCTGAGTGAACAAATACTTCAGACTCTTATGGTCGGTAAAGATCTCAAATTTCTCGCCATACAGATAATTACGCCAGATCTTCAAAGAGAACACAATGGCTGCCAATTCCAAATCATGGACTGGATAGTTGTCCTCGTGAAGCTTCAGCTGTCTAAAAGCGTATGCGATCACATGCCCATTCTGAGTAAGAACACAACCTAACCCCTGAAGAGAAGCATCAGTGTATACCACATACCCTCTAGATCCTGACGGTAATGCCAACACCGGTGCAGAATTCAACCGCCGTCGAAGCTCACATAAATTCTCCTCACACTCGAAGGACCACTCGAATTCCACACCCTTGCGAGTAAGCTGTGTCAACGGTCGAGCTAACTGAGAGAAGTTCAGAATGAACCGACGATAATACCCTGCTAGACCCAAAAAACTACGGATCTCAGCAACTGTCGTCGGACGCGACCAATTAAGTACCGCTTCAATCTTGCTTTGATCAACAGAAATCCCCTCCCTGGATATGATATGGCCAAGAAAGACCACTCTATCCATCCAGAACTCACACTTGCTCAGCTTGGCGTACAACTGCTCATCTCGAAGAATCTGCAGTACCAAACCAAATGGCATCACTAGGAACTCGTAATGCCCATAGCGAGTACGGAATGCAGTCTTGGCTACGTCCTGATCATGGACTCTTAACTGATGATACCCAGATCTCATGTCAATCTTGGAGTAAACTTACGTGCCCTGCAGCTGATCAAACAAGTCATCAATACGAGGCAACGGATACTTGTTCTTCACAGTGACTAGATTCAGCTGCCGATAGTCAATGCACAACCGCATCGACCCATCCTTCTTCTTTACAAAAAGAACAGGAGCTCCCCAAAGAGAAACACTAGGACGAATGTACCCCTTGTCCAAAAGATCCTGTAGCTGATTCTTCAATTCACGCATCTCTGAAGGAGCCAGACGATACGGTGCTCGAGAAATAGGTAAAGTACCCGGCATCAACTCTATGCCAAACTCGACTTCCCTAGCAGGAGAAAAACCCGGAATCTCATCAGGATATTCATCTGGAAATTCATCCACAACAGGAATGCTCTCTATCCCAATACTCTCAGCGGACAAATCAACTGCATAGATAAGGTAGCCTTCGCCGCTAGACTCTAGAGCTCGACAGGCTCTCAAAGCTGATACTAAAGGCATCGGGGGTCGCGCTCCCTCACCATAGAAAAACCAGCTCTCACTCCCCTCCGAATGAAAGCATACTAATCTCTGATAGCAGTCCACTGAAGCTCGATATGTAGTCAACATATCTATTCCCAGAATGCAATCAAAGTCGTCCATCGCCAGGACCATGAGATTCGCAATCAAAATGTTACCTTCAAACTCTAAAGGGCAACCCATCACTAGACGCTTAGCCAAAGCAGATTGGCCCGCCGGAGTAGAAACAGACATCACTACGTCTAGTGCAATGCATGGTAACTTATGCCTCTTAACAAAACGTGCAGAAATTAAGAAATGAGATGCAACAGTGTCAATAAGTACAAGAGCGGGTATACCATAAAGGAGAAATGTATCTGCGATGACTTTCTCATTCTCCTCCACTGCCTGATCATGCCTCAAGGCAAACACCTGGCCAGAAGCTCGTGGTCTCAAATGAGAACTCCCAGCAGGCTGTCCCTGTGACCTCTGCTGAACGGTGGCCTGAGAACCAGATCCTGAACCAGAACCAGAACCGCCTCCCCCAGACAGTGGACAATCCCTCCAGATATGACCAGTCTCTCCACAACGGAAACAAGCTCCAGAAGCTCTACGGAACTTGTCGGATGGATGGTTCTTCCCACAGTGAACACACTTGTCCTTCTTACCGTAACGGACAACACCAGCAGAGCCAGAGGAAGAAGAAGTAGATCCAGACTTCTTAAAAGTTTGGGCACGGGGACCCAAAGAACTAGCAGGCCTCGACTGAGGGAAAGACTATTCCGCCGAATGTTGTCCTCCACCTGGTGACAACGGCTCACCAAACCCTCGTAGTACATGTCGTCGCCAACCGCCACACGATCATGGATCTCAGGGTTAAGGCCCTGAAGGAACAGATTATACTTCATCTCTGAGCTATCAGCAATCTCGGGGCAGTAGGATAGCAGATCAAAGAACTTCTGCTGATACTCATCAATAGACATGGCTCCCTGTTGCAAACTCAGTAGCTTGCCTGCCTTCGACTGACGGAGTGCAGGAGGAAAATACCACTTTTGGAAAGCTGTGCGGAACTCGGCCAAGGTGGCCACTCCTCTCGCTGCAATAAAGGGTGCAGAAGTAAACCTCCACCACCTACGGGCTCGCCCATCCAGAAGATAGCCAAGGGTCTCCATCTTCTGCTACTCGGTGCAGTGGAAATTCTGAAAAGTCGTGTCCATGCGGTCTAACCAATTGTCCGCATCCTCCGGAGACTCACCTCCAACTAAGGGCTTAGGACCCATAGCTAAGAATCGACGCACAATGAAACGCTCATCGTCATGATGACGATGACGCCGTTCTCGACGATGCTCTCGGTCGGCATCACCCCAACGCCCACCAATACTGCCATGAGAACTCTGGTCATCACGATCTGCCATCTACAAAAATACCTCATGATAAGACTAAATCCCAAGAATACTTTTGCATGCTCTGATACCATAAATGTAGTGACCCTTACCCGGATCACCTACTAATAGAACTTGGGCATGCAATTAACTTAATTAAACAAATATCAGAATAAAACTGCGGAAACCATAAACATTATACAATCCCAAGTAAAGGAATCTGTAATTTATCCAAATAATATACAACCAAATCGAATAGCTGTATCAACCTCAAAACAACAGAAATAAAACCTAGACGAAGCTCCAGCTGGTCAACCATTGACTAGCCCCTCTTGGGTCCACCCGCCTCGTCCAATCGCAAACCTGCCCCATGGAATAGGGTGTCCAGAAACACAGAGTACGAGACGTGAGCATAAGACGCTCAGTACGAGAGTATGAGTATACATGCATGCAAAGTGAACTCCCTATAAACTCAAGGTCAAGGATCAGATAACAGAGACAGACTGGGCCCTGGTATGTAGCACGCTATGCCGTCGCTTCAGGAGGTGGCTCCCATACCATAATATTAGTGGATATTCCGGACCCGAAGCCATGGAAGTCCATCCACTAACAGGATAGGGTACAACCCTACTAACAGACATCTCGAAGGAGATAGCTCAGTATGCAAATGAATGCAGCATAAATCAATGACATATAAACCATGCAGTCACTTAATACATGCATACTCAGTCAGGATATCTCGAACAGTACTTCCGTACCTCAAAACAGTGCAAGCTCTACCAACTCTAGGTCCACGCCTATAGTCTGCTATACACTGCCAAATGATACTACTATCATTAAAGTGCTCTAAAAGCCTTAACTAAGCTATTGCATACTCCTAAATATTTATAGGAAGCAAAAGTTATACCTTCGTCCGTTGTTAGACCTTTGATGTCGATGCCTCCAGAACTTGGGCACAACTCTGCTACGACTATTGAATGCCTCAACGACTCCTGGGTCAAGCCTAGGAAGGCTAGAACAACTTGAATACGACTAGAGTAGAGAGGAAATTCGGAATTGGCAATTGAAACTGAATTTTCGGCCTTCTATTTATAGACAACGATCGGAGCTTCCGATCCTCGATCGGAATGTCCGAACCTCAATCGGAACGTCCGATCCTGCCATCGGAGCTTCCGAAGATCCTGATCTACCACGTGTCAAAATATCACTTGTTGACTTCGGATAGGGGTGATCGGAGCTTCCGATCTTGCCACACGTCACGCCTGATGTAATACCATCGGAGCTTCCGATCCTGCATCGGAGCTTCCGATCCTGTTCAGAACTTTCGAACTCACCTTCGGAGCTTCCGAACTCTATCCAAGTAATTATGATTAATTCCTTAATTACTGATTTTGGTTACGGGCTACTACACGACAATATAAGAATTCATTTGGATAGTGGAAAGATGAGCACTTAGGTGTTCATGTAAGTTTTGAAATAATCAGTTAAACTGGTGCAAGTTTGTTGCCCAATGACTATTTGCAACTATTTGTCTGAGGTAGATACAGATGTTGTAACCCCGTGATGGGGAAGCTAAATATTCTTTTGCATAAGAACGATTGGTATTGTTAACTTTTTGGTAGACTGATAAGA
Organism: Henckelia pumila; assembly: GCF_033568475.1. NCBI lineage: Eukaryota > Viridiplantae > Streptophyta > Magnoliopsida > Lamiales > Gesneriaceae > Henckelia > Henckelia pumila. The sequence goes on from NC_133122.1 coordinate 94,372,043, forward strand.
TGAGTATAGTACTCAAATATTCAGTTCTCAGGAATGATTGGCAGTAATTTTGGGACATAAGTGTCAAAAATTGATCTAGCAAGCATTTGAATTTTAATGGATACTAACAGGATAGCATCAAATGTTTAGACATGGAAAAAAGGACAGCATCTGAGATCTAAGGTTATCAGATCCAGCGGGATTGTTTTCACCAAATTTTCCGGAATGTCTATTGGATGCGTTAGGTCATTGATATGTTATATTCAATGAGATATATTCAAGGGATTTGCTAGGTTGTATTGGTTTTAGAAATTTCCAAAGAAGGATGAAAGAGTTTTGTTCAACTAGTAGCGCAAGTCAGAATTCAGCAAAGAATTATTATACGTGGCAAGATAATTAGTATTCTCATTTTCAGGTGTTATCTCATGTTATGAGATAGATGTCAATATATATTGGCACTAGAGATTGTACTAATCGATTTATGAATCAACAGAATAATTGTATTGATATTTTCAAGAAGAGAACCTGAGGGGTTCAGGAAATCAAGAATTGTGGACAACGACGTTGTCCTAGGTGTTATGACAAGTGTTAGTCATAAAGTATGAGAATCCTTTCGGTGTACAAAGATTTGCATACAAGGTTCTTTCTAGCAGAAAAGAATGAAGAAAAATGTGTATCAGTATGTTTTTAGATGTTTGGTGTATCAGTAGGTCAAGGCAGAAGACCGACAACCTGGAGGATTGCTTCACAGTTTATCCATTCCTGAGTATAAATGGGAGTTGATCATGATGGACTTCGTGACCCATTTACCGGTGATCTCGAGGAATTGTAGCTATGCGAATTTCAAGCACAGACCTTTGCAGTTTGAGGTGGGTGAGAAAGTATTCCTGGAAGTCTCACCATTACCGCCGTATTTGTCAAGTATCCATGACGTGTTCCATATTTCACTGTTACGACGGTATGTGGTATATGAGTCTCATATCATACAGCCGTTTGAGGTACAGTTGGACTCGGATTTGACCTACGTAGAGAGATCTTTGTGTGTCATAGGTCATAAGGATAAGGTGTTACAAAACAAGACCATTCTTATTGTTCTAGTACAGTGGCAACGCCGAGACACTAAAAAGGGCACTTGGAAACTTGAGAGTCGTATGCGTACGGATTATCCAGAGTTGTTTTGAATTGTTGTATTTTCAGATTGTATCTTGTAAAATGTTCAGCCTGAATAAAAGATGTTTATTCAGTATTAACAGCATTCAATACTTAAGATTGTTCGAGGAAGAAATATCTTAAGTAGGGGAGAATGTAGTAGCCCGGTTCCATTTTACAAGATTAAGTTATTTTAAACATGTTAGAAAATGACATATAGTTTTAAAAGTTTCAAAACATATTTAAGGACTCATTATTTGGTAAAACTAAGTGGATAATCAGATCCAAAACGTCCAAAAATGGTAGGAAAGGTCCCGGAGGTCTCAAAACAGACAAGAAACAGCCAAACAAGTTTGGAAGGACTAGACCCAAACGTTGCTTCCGAATCCAAACGGATGCAACTATCCGGACAAGAATGTTGCTTCCGATCTGACAAACGTTGCGTCTGTTCTGCTGGCTGGACAGGTGTCAACGAGATCATGACACGTGGTTGGATGGTGCAAGAACATTGCATCCGTTCTATAGAACGTTGCGTCCGTTTTGCTGGCAGTATAGATGTCAAAAAGATCATTAGACATGGCTGGACGGTGCAGAACGTTGCGTCCGTTCACCAGAACGTTGCGTCCGTTCTTTGTCTATAAATATTGGCGAGATTTGCTCATTTACAGCCATTCAGAATCCTCTCCTTCGTCCATATGACTCTATTTTAGGGCCTTTTGGGTACTCTTATTTTAGAGTTGAAGTAGGAAGTATATATTTTAGTATAGTCAGACAGTGTCTGACATAGTATCGGACAGAGTCCGTAGTGGTGGCCAGGCGTCGGATCTCTGGCGAGGCGTCTAGGAGTCATAGCTAGGCTATTCCCAAGCTCTGGGGCATGTGTCATCAGCGGGCTGACGACGGACGAAAGTATGGCTTTGGTTCCCTATAGAAAATAGGGAGTAGGCTATAGTTTAATTATGGATTTTAGAGCCTAGTAGGCGATGTTTGGCATTCTAGGTAATGCATGGGTTATTTATGTTGTAGTGATGCATGGTAGGCTTGGACCTAGGAGGGAAGCTTCTAGGATCTGCCTTAGTAAGGTACGGAAGTATTCGAGATATCCAGATTGAGTATGCATGTATTATGTGTTTGCATGGATTATGTGATTTCATGTTTTATATGCCTTTATATACAGCACGTCATGACTGTATGTTGCATACAAGAGCATGTTGAGCCTTTATCTTAGAGGTATCCTGTAGTAGGGTGCTCACCCTACGAGTTTGTGGATGGTTGGATACGTAAGTCTTGTGTCAGGTCACCTTTATGGTTGGACACATGTACTAGTATCAGGTCACCATTATCCACTGGGTATATGAGCCACCTCTTGATGCGACGGCGCAGCGTGCTATATACCCTTGGCCCGGTCTATGAGCTTGTTTCTTGACCTGAGTGTCTTTGTACCCAGTTCATTTGCATTCATGCGCATATATTAGTGTATACTCATACTCTTATATTGAGCATGTTAGGCTCACTTCCGGTTGTTTTCTATTGGCTAGATGCTCTATTCCATGGGGCAGTTGCAGGTAGTTCTCTCGGAGATAGGGAGGTTAGGTGGTGACGAAGGCTGGATAGCATGGTTTACCACTAGGAATTGCTTTCATGGTATTTGACATACTTTAATTCCGCAGTTACTCTGATTTAGATTTATTATTGATTAATTGCATGCTTAAGCTTTTTGATTAGTAGGTGATCACAGTGCGGGTCACTACAGACCTACGGTGATAGAGGTACGTAAGTACTGACCGAGATAGCCGACATGATATATATGCTTATATGTTGCATTTGTATGTGCATTGTATTCCATGTTTTACTGTTTTAGCACATGCACGTTTTTGTACATACTGGACTGCATCTCGTGAGAGATGAGTCTTGACAGTTTTCATATGCGATGAGTATCTCCTTTTGGATTTGGGACAGGTTTTGGGGAGGCTCAGCCCCTGGTTTTCCTATCACTGGGAGACACCGCGACGGCGGAGCATACGCTACAATTATAGGGGAATATACGAGTACCCCACGGAGTCGCTCTCTAGCATGGTACTATGTATTCATGGCTCCCCTAAGCAGACTATTTTACCCCGATTTTTTTAATATCGTTTATATGCTCATATTTTTCTATATATCATTGTTTCCATATTGAGCGTAGTCGCTCACGCCCCTTTATTTGTGTATCTTGGATACCTTGGTGGCAGGGCAGGTTTGAGGCTTGACGGTCCAGGAGGTTCGCACCAGGAGTGAGGCCAGTGCCAGGGCTTAATAGTGAGTGCAGCAGTAAGGATTTTTGATACCCTAATTCGATTTAGTTGTATAACAAGATTTATGCTCGGTTCTTATCGTCGGTTGTATTCAACCGATTGGATTTGTTGTATATTACTTTATGCTATTACATTTGAATTTAATTTATTATGCATGCGCAAAACTTGAACTCTAATTAGGTAGTGGATCCGGGTTGGGTCGCTACAAGGTTTACAATCTCTGGAGAACACAATTTTTTTAGAAATTTCACAACCACCCTAGAGTCATTAGTTTTACAGGCAAGTACCTCTACCCATTAGACACGTAGTCCACAGCTACCAAAATATACTTGTTCCCTTCAGACACAGAAAATGGTCTCATAAATTCAATACCCCACACATCAAACACTAGAATATTGTTCAAAGGCATTTCGTGCCTCCTAGAAATATTCCCTACACACTGACACTCGTCATAGGAAAACACATAATTATAAGTATCCTTGAACAGTGAAGGCCAATAAATCCCCGACTATAGAACTATAACAACGGTTCTACCCACTTCAAAATGTTCTCCAGCCGGTCCTATGTGACAATGTGTGAGTATAGAACTTACCTCGTCCGCTGGAATGCATCTACGAATAATACCACCTGCACAAATCTTAAACAGGATGGATTTTCCCACAGAAAATATTTCAATTTAGATAAAAACTGCTGATAATTCATGTGCGGGGGAAAAAACTTACTTGACAGATAATTCACAATTTCTGCATACCTGGGTATATTTGGTACCTCAAATAGTTGCTCATATGGGAATTTATCATGTTTTACCTGCTTCTCGGTTCCCTGATTCTCGAGACGAGAAAGATGATCTGATACCTGATTCTCAGACCCCTTCCTGTCAACAATTTTTATATCAAATTCCTGCAACAAAAGTACACAATGAATTAACCTGGGTTTTGCATCTTTCTTGCTCATCATATACTTCAACACCGAGTGGTTGGTATGGACGATGACTTTGCTTCCCACCAAGTGTGACCTGAACTTGTCCACTGCAAACATGACTACAAGCAATTCTTTTTCAGTGGTGGCGTAATTCACTTTGAGCAGCTGACAGTGTGATACTGGCGTAGTAAATTACATGCAAAACTTTATTTCTCTTCTTCCCAAGAACAACTCCAAATGTCGTGTCACTTGCATCACACATCAATTCAAATGGTAAACTCCAATCCGGGGCAACAATTATTGGCGAAATGGTCAACTTCCGCTTCATTGGCTGAAATGCCTGCAAGCCCTCATCAGAAAAATTAAAAGACATCTCTTTCATCAACAAATTAGTTAAGGGCATGGAAATAGAAGAAAAATCTTAGATAAAACACGGATAAAAAATAGCATGCCCTAAAAAACTTTTTTTTCCTTTCAAATTCGTGGGAGGTGGAAGTTTTTCAATAACTTCAATTTTAGCACGATCCACTTCCACACCTCTCTCAGACACCTTATGTCCTAACACAATTCCCTCTTTCATCATGAAATGACATTTTTACCAATTTAACACAATGTTACACTCTTCACATCTTTTCAAAACTTTTTGTAAGTTGCACAAACAATCATCAAAACAAGATCCAATCACAGAAAAGTCATCCATGAATGCTTCGATAAATTTTTCAACCATATCATGAAAAATAGCAAGCATGCATCGTTCAAAGGTAGCTGGAGCATTACACAAGACAAATGTCATTCGTTTAAATGCAAAATTACCATACGTGTATGTAAAATTGTTTTTATGTTGGTCCTCTGGAGCTATGGGAATTTGCATATAACCTGAATAGCCATCTAAAAAATATTAAAACGAATGCCCAGCCAATATCTCAACCATATGATCAATAAAAGGAAGGGGTAAGTGATCCTTACGGGTGGCATCATTCAATTTTCGATAGTCAATGCATACACGCCATCTCGTAACAGTCTGCTTAGGAATTAATTCATTATTCTCATTTTCTACCATAATTATTCCTCCCTTTTTAGGTACTACTTGTATTGGACTTACCCACTCACTGTCAGAAATAGGATAGATAATAACTGCATCCAGTAGTTTGATCACCTCTTTTTTCACCACCTCTTGTATAACAAGATGGAGGTGCCTCTGCGATTGAGTAGAGGTCTTGTGCTCCGCTTCCATCAATATCTTGTGCATGCACATGGATGGGATGATTCCTTTTATGTCGGCAATACTCCATCCTATGGCTCTGCTGTGCTCCCTAATCACTCTTAGCAATATCTCTTCCTCTCTTTCTGTCAATGAAGAGGAACAAATTAATGGAAATTTATCATTCTTAAGTAAAAACAAATACTTCAAATTAGAAGGAAGAATTTTGAGTTCAAGAGTATGGGGTTCTTAAATTGATGGCTTCAGCAGATTTGGGATGTGTCCCAACTATCCGATTTTTGAATTAATGGATCTGGAGAGAGGCTTAATTCCATCCAAATATCGCTCAAACTCTTCATATCCTTCACACTCGCTCTCCGCATGTGCTATTCTTGTCAGACAGATTTCAAGTGGGTATGTAGACAACTGTTGTTGCAAAGTGCAGTCAACCAACTCATCAGTACCATCAATTCTGAAACAATCATAATTGCCCACATTATATCTAAGGACATGAAATACATTAAAAACCACACTCTCATCACTCATACTCAAGATCAATTATCCTTTATTCACGTCAATTAGAGCTTTTCTAGTGGCTAGGAATGGTCTTCCTAAAATAAGAGGTATCTCACGATCCTCTTCCATATCAAGCACAAAAAATACAACCGGAAAGATAAACTTATCTACTTTCACCAACACATCTTCTACAATTCCCTAGGATATTTAATAGATCTATCAGCCAATTTTAGGGAAATTGTGATTGCTCTAACTTCGCCAATTCCAAGATTTTTGAAAACATGAATAAGACATAAGATTAAAACTAGCACCAAGATCACACAATGCCTTACTAAAGAAATAATTTACTATGGTGCAAGGAATTGAAAAACTACCTGGGTCCTTAAATTTTGGAGAGATTTTATTTTTTAAAATAGTAGAACATTCCTCCGACAACTTAATGGTTTCAAAATCCATCATTTTTCTTTTGTTAGACAAAATTTCTTTGTAAAATTTGGCATAACTGGGCATTTAAGACAAAGCCTCTGCAATTAGAATATTAATATAAAGATTTTTGAAAATTTCCAGAAATTTAGCAAATTGATTATCCTATTGCAGTTGTTTTGCTCGTTGGGGAAAGGGGAGCTTACTCAAATCAATTTTCTCATCAACATCTAAGTTAGAAGACTTACCTTTTTTTCCTGTAGGCAATGACTTTGTAGAATTGGGCTTGTCCATCTTCTTCTTGTAAGTTCTAGGTTGCAATGTCTCCTCACCATCAACATTCTTTTCCCCTCCTTCAAATTGCGACCATGTAATCACAATGATAGAATTCATATCACTTAGATTTTTCTCAGTATTACTAGGCAGCGCTTCTGTTGGCCTAGTTGATGGCTGGGTTGCTATTTGGCTCATCTGTGTCCCTAGCTTCTACATTTTGCAACCGAGTCTTAGTACCAGCAACATACTTCATCATAATCTCCTCAAAACTCGGCTTCTTCACCACTGGTTTTGAAGTGTTAGTCGTATTCTCCGCATGCTTCTATGAAAAATTGGGATGATTTTTCCAGCCATGATTGTATGTATTTTTGTAGGGATTGTACGGCTGCCTTCCTTGGTTACCCGCAAAAGTTTCTGCATCCACCTCAAAGAACTGCTGCTCTTCGGGCATGTTCACTTGCACTTGATTTGTCGATGATGTCTGCATAAGTGACATCTGATGTGTAAGAACATAAATTTTCGCAGTCAGTGAGGTCAGTGCGTCGACCTCCAGAACTCCAGCTTTCTTCTCCTTTTTCAAATCAAGCCATCCCACATTGCTTTTCGCCATATTTCCAATGATCTTCCCGGCAACGGCGCCAAAAACATAACCATAAAATCGGTTGGAACTAATTATTTTGGGAAAAGACTCCAAATCTAAACTGAATCTCGTAGAGAATGTAATATTTTTGATTTGGCGTCCTCCTGAAGAGACTTCCATTAGCAGCAGCATCTAACATAGATCACACCGATGGATCTACTCCATTATATAATGTCTGAGTCTGCTGGATTTGAGAGTTATTATGTTGAGGACACATCCTCAAAATCTTCTTAAATCTGGTCCAGGCTGCATGAAAATATTCCCCATCATTCTTCTTAAATGAGATAATATCGGAGAATAGTTTAGCCATCTTTGTAGGTGGGAAGTACTTGTTCAAAAATTTTGAACAAGCCCTGTCCAGGTGGTAATAGAGCCAACAAGTAAATCATCCAACCACTCAGTTGCTTCTTCTTGTAGAGAAAATGGGAATAACCGCAGTCTCACTGCATCAGGTGTTACCCCATTGAATTTTAACGTGTCAAAGATCGACAGGAATCACTTTAGATGAGCGTAAGGATCCTCCAAAGAAGTGCCTCCAAACCATGCTTGAAGCTACATCATCTGAATAATGACAGGCATCAACTCAAATTTATTCGCCTAAACAGCAGGGCGAACAATGCTAGATCCATAACCTTCATGATGCGATCATGAATTCCTCGTATGCTGATCAAGTGGATAAGGATCCGTTGGAGATGCCAAGAGGACCAATCACAAGATGGCGTTGGATTTCTTGATATTCAATTTTGGGGATGTTATAATCTTATTGAGGTCAAAGGAGTTCAAGAAAGTGAAGAAATTGAAGATCCAGTTCGAAGCTGAGGCGCGCCCAAGCCTTTCTCTCCGCGTGCCCATGCCTTGTTTTGCAAACCCGACACACGCCCGCACATATGATGACTGAATTGATGAAGAATCTGCGAAGTTTCAACGTGCCCACGCTACATATGCGAAGTCCATGCGTGCCCACTCTTCATAGTGGCGTGCCCGCTCTGCATAGTGGCGCACCTGCTCTGTCAACTTTTATACACACCGAAGATGTTTGTGCGCGTGTGTGCGAGATATTAGGCTTTTTTTTATATTTTATGCTATTTTTGAGTCTTTTATTACTAATAGAAAACTTTTAGGAGATATCTTTGATATCTTTTGATTTATTTTGCGTTATCTTTCAATATTTTGGGTTGTAATATAAATACTTTAACATTCATTATTTTTTAATAGAATACAGATTATTGATTATTCAAACAAAAATTCTCTCTAGAATTTCCTTAAGGCTTTTAGCTTTAATTCAAATCAAACTTATCAAAGTGTCAAAACTTTGTGGCGTTTCTCAATGAATTTTCACTTGGGTTGTCAAAGACAGGTTCTTTTGAAGGTCTAATTGAATTATTGATTGTTTTCTATCGTGATTCTCTGTTTCTAGTTACGGGTTCAACTAGAGGAGGAGATCCAAATCTGTTACTTGTTTCAAAAGTTGGGACAAAATATTTGATTTCTTTTGTATTCGAATTGAGGGTGCGATTCGCTATAATCGTGCTTGACATTAATTCATAAGAATTCATATCAGTTGGTATTAAAGTAAGGTTTTGAGACAAGTATAGTTTCAATTCTTTGATCTTATTTGTTTTTCGTGTTCTTTGCGTTCTTCGTTATTCTTCTTTCATTCTTTGCCTGAGTCTATTTCTCATTCGTGTCTTGTGCTGCAAGTTATCTCGAGAAAATTTACAAAAAAAAATAAAATAGAAGGATCGAAAAGCTTCAAAAAAAATAAAAAAATTAAATAGAAAAGCAAGATAACTTGAGGTGAAGTATTTAGTCTTTGTCAATCTTTGGGTGCAAGTCGAAAATTCAAGTATCCATAAATTTCTTCGTCTTGTTTTTGTGCAACTTGTGGGAGTCAGTTTTCAAGCGTCTACAAATTTTGGATTTGTGAGTTTGATACAAAATCATAAAGCAAAACTCCCTTCTACATAAATTTTGAGTGGAAAGAAAAGAGTGATTGAGTGAATTTTCTTTGGAGTGAAGTGTGAGAATTTATGTGAGAAAATTTTATTACAAACAATTTTATTGCAGGAACAATGAATTCTAATAGTCAAATTTTTTTCCAAAGTCAAATGGATGATTTGACTACAATGATGAGGGCTAAGTTGGAGAAGGTGCATGAAATAATAAATAAAATTGAAGCTAGGGAATGTGAGTAAGATTAAAGTGTGGGTGAGAATTTGGGAAGGAATAGGCGAGACCAAGAGGGTGAGAGAAATGGGAGGGAAGCAGTGCATGGGAGATACGTTGATGGGGGTAGAGAAGATGGAAATATTAGTGGGATTAAGATGAATATTCATTCGTTTCACGGGAAATCTGATCCAGAGGCTTATTTGGAGTGGGAAATGAGAGTGGAGTCGGTGTTTGAATGCCACAACTATACTGATTCAAAAAAATAAAGTTGGCAGTGGTTGAGTTTGTGATTATGAACTTATCTGGTGGGATCAACTGGTTATCTCTAGGAGGAGGAATCGAGAAAGGCCTATTAAGACATGGGATGAGATGAAACAAATCATGAAAAAGATATTTGTGCCTAATTACTATTATCGTGATATGTTTAAGCGATTGCAGAATTTGAAGCAAGGTTCAAGGAGTGTAGAAGACTACTTCAAGGAGTTGGAAGTTACTATGATTCGAGCTAATATTGAGGAAGATTGCAAAGCAACCATGACTCGATTTTCATGTGGTTTGAATAGGGAGATTCAATACCAAGTGGAACTTCGACATTGTGTGGACCTTGAGTAGATGGTACATTTGGCCATGAAAGTGGAGCAACAACTCAATAGAAGGAGTGGCATTCGAATGTCCTTGGGTGGAGGATCTTCTGCTCCTTGGCGTCCAAACGTTGCAAAACGAGAGGATGCCAAGCCAATTTCCAAACAAAAATTTGACACAAAGAAAGAAACACCAAATCAAGGAGTGTAAGGTAAATCTGAAACTCCTATTAATCATTCTAGAGATATCAAATGCTTTATATGTCAAGGTGTTGGTCATATTGCTAGTCAGTGTCCTAATAAAAAAATTATGATTATGAATGCTGGTGGTGAGATTGAGTGGAAGAGTGAGGTGTAAAATTATGATGATATGCCTGCATTGGAGGATCCCGATGATGAGGAATATAATGCGGTTATTGGTGAATTATTGGTGACTAGAAGAATTCTTAATGTGCAACAAAAGGATGAGGAAGAAAATCAAAGGGAAAATTTATTCCATACTAGATGATTTGTGAATAATAAAGTGTGTAGTGTTATTATTGATGGTGGTAGTTTCACTAATGTAGCGAGTTATGAGCTTGTGGATGTGACGACACGGTTCTTAATCTCTCAATCAAAATATTAACTCAATGCTCATGAATTAAAGTTAAAGAAATCAAGGTAAATATATATATATTTTTTTTAAAATGACCTGCGCGCGCGTGGGGTTCGCCCCTCGCGTGTGCGCAGCTCAATGGGGCAGAGCCCCCTCGGGCTTGGCCTGCGTGCGCGCGAGCAAGGGCTCGCCAGTGCGCATGCCAAACGGTCAGAAAAAAATGCTGCACACCCACAACTATTGTCCAAGCTATCTAGATTTGTTCCAACCTTTCTAAGACCAAGAATTATCATCAAACAAGGTAAAGGAGTCCTTAGCAAGACTATATCAAGAACTTCAACATATCATTACTAGAGTAAACACATCAAGATCAAGTGTTATACAAGCTAAATTATCATACACTCTAAATACAAGTTGAAGTCTAAAAACTAACAACTCCAATTCTTGTTCTTAACATAAGATGACAGTAACTTGATATCTATACCGGATCATCACTCTAATCTCTCACGTCTCGATTCATCAAGCCCGTCTTTGCCCTGTTCCTGGACCACCTGTTGCCATGCACACATACAAACACGACAACAGCCGGATAACTCCGGTGAGAAACATATTTCCCAGTAAAAGCGACTAACATGTAAATCACTTTAAATATATCAAACTCATGATATAAAATAAAATACAATGCATGCTTTAAAACAGGGTTCGCTAAAGAATTCTCTCATTTCATCGATTGGGATCCCGAGAAGAAGATATCGTAACTGAACCACCGACATTCCCAATCGAGGTGGGGCTACTTACCTTACTTCTCTAGACTTTGAAGCCACTATATATGCAAATCAGACGCTAGGCTAAGTCAACCACACAGGCCATACATATATAATCTCTCAAATCGTCTAATCAAACGATTCTGTTCCTTTCAAACCAAAGAATAGGTTTCACAAGATGAATGCAACATATAACATCGATATAGCATTCATAGCCTCAGCCAAGAATTCATATAAAAACAAGTAATCAAATAAGTATGTGATTTAGGGAACTCGATACAAACCATCTCGTGTTTTAATCTCATTCAAGTAGTAGTCCACTTTTACCTTTCAATTGTGAGGTTTCAAGATAACTTCAAGCTATCCAAATCTGTACAAAGAACCACACCATCTTGCATTAAAATTATGCTCAAAACCAACCAAATTGCATTGTAGAATTACTTCAACCTTACTTCCAATCTCTATCGGTTCGAAGGTGACGTTCTCGAGCTCGATTGCATTCAAACCAAATCTGAAATGAATTTTAAAAAAGCCAAGATCTTCAGCTAATAAACCATGGAAACACAGCTCAATAAAACCAAGCAAAACAACATCAAATCATAAATTCGACGCCGTAACGGTATAAACTCGGCAATCCGAAACTCAACTACATCAATTCTAACAATCATTCACATCCTATATCAGCTGAATATCAATGAAAACCAGCATAACATAAGGTATGAATTTTGAAATAAATGCTGGAAATTCAAAAGAAACCGATATGACATCCGTTCTTCAACCCGACTTCAATAGAACACCACATAGAAGTACAACAACACCAATTCATAATCAAATCTGATCTCTGCCATTTTTGAATTCTCAAAACATGATGAACAAAAATAAAACTTAAATCAAATCGAAGGTCTCGTTGCAAGGATTCCAGAACACTTTTCGGAATCGAATTTGGATAACCGGATCAAAAGATACGGCGATTTGAAACTCAAGATTGCAAAAGAAAAGGAGATATCTCAACTTGCTCTGTTCAATTCCTCTCAAATGTCTGATGAAATGTTGTACCAAACACGTGAATACCTTTCAGAATAACAAGTGTCCCACTAAACATAAGAATTTTGCACTTTGGCCCCTCAAATCTTCATTAATTGCAATTTGGTCCTCAATTTTTAATTCCATTCAATTTCAATCCTAATTAATTTAAGAATATTAGAATTTAAATCAAAACTCTAAATATTCCCAAATTAAATATTCTCGTATTAAAATTAAATAATTCCGGGCATTACAATTCTCCCCCACTAAGACACGATTTCGTCCTCAAAATCTCAAGTACTAACAACACATAAGATATATCAGATAACAGAAAGACTAAAGGAGAACTCACATCATTGAAATATCTCAGGAAATCGTTGTTTCATGTTCGATTCTGTCTCCCAGGTTTCTTCTTCAATACCATGACGACTCCACTGAACCTTCACAAGCGGAATAGTCTTCGTTCGAAGTTGCTTCTCCTTACGATCAAGAATCTGAATTGGCTTTTCAAAATAACTCAAGGTTTTGTCGAGTTCAGCCTCATCAGATTGAAGCACATGAGATTCCTCAGCTAGATATTTCCGAAGCATCGATAAATGAAAGACATCATGTATTCCAGATAAGGACGGAGGAATAGCTAATCGATAGGCAAGATTGCCTATTTTCTCAAGAATTTCATATGGGCCAATATAACGTGGAGACAACTTCCCTTGCTTGCCAAATCGTACAGTACCTTTGAACGGAGAAATCTTCAGAAACACTCTATCCCCCTGTTCAAAAGACAAAGGTCGACGTCGAACATTGGCATACTTCGCTTGTCTGTCCTGAGCTGTCTTCATTCTTTTCTGAATAAGCTTCACCTGTTCAGTCATATCTCGAATCATATCAGGTCCAATATCAGGTACCTCTGAAATATCATCCCAGTAAAGAGGAGATCGACAATTTCTTCCATATAAAGCTTCAAACGGTGCCATTTCAATACTCGATTGATAGCTGTTGTTGTACGAGAATTCACAAAGTGCCAGTGAATCTTGCCAACTAGTGCCAAAATCAAGCACTACAGCTCTCAACATATCCTTCAAGGTCTGAATGGTACGCTCAGATTGTCCGTCTGTTTGTGGATTATAAGCTGTGCTCAAGTGTAGCTGAGTACCTAAAGCACTCTGTAAGTTGTGCCAGAAGTGTGATGTAAATTGAGGATCACGATCTGATACAATAGACTTCGGTACTCCATGTAATCTGACAACTTCTCGGACATAAATCTCTGCCATCTGGTCGTGTCTATATGTCATGCGATAAGGAATAAAACACGCTGATTTCGTCAATCTATCGATAATCACCCAAATAGCATCGCAACCTCTGGAAGATCGAGGTAACTTTGCCACGAAGTCTATGGAAATATGATCCCATTTCCATTCAGGCACTGATAAACTCTTCAATAAACCAGGAGGTTTCTTTCTTTCACCTTTCACCTGTTGGCAATTAAGACATCGAGACACAAAATCAGTGATATCTACCTTCATTTGTTTCCACCAATATTGAGCCTTGAGATCATTTTACATCTTCCTAGTACCAGGATGAATGTTATAACGACTAAAATGCGCCTCTTTCAGTAGTTGTTGTCGCACATCAGAAATATCAGGCACTACAAGGCGATTGTTTACATATAAAAGATCATCTTGAACCTGGTATTTTGATACATGCCCTGATCGGACTTTCTCAATCGAATTCTGCACATTCTGATCAAGTTTCTGAGCATCTTTAATTCGCAAAAATAACGCTGGTTCAACTTTAATGTGATAAAGTCGAAGAGGTTGACAATTCGTGTCAAATACTAATCCAGAAACACAACATTCTTCAATCAAATTTGATACACCAATCGTCGATAAAGACAAGGAACATACCTTTTGACTCAGTGCATCAGCAACTGCATTAGATTTTCCCGGGTAGTATTTAATCTCACAATCAAAATCATTAAGCAAATCAAGCCATCTGCGCTGTCTCATATTTAATTCTGACTGTGAAAACAAATATTTCAGACTCTTGTGATCAGAATAAATCTCAAACTGTTCCCCGTACAGATAATGTCGCCAAATCTTCAAAGCAAATACGATGGCGACCAATTCTAGATCATGAATCGGATATCTGGTCTCGTGAGGCTTCAACTGTCTCGAGGCATAAGCAATCACATGCCCTCGCTGCATCAATACACATCATAAGCCTCGATGAGATGCATCACAATACACAGTGAAACCACCAGTACCTGAGGGAATCGTCAAGACTGGTGCACAGGTCAATTGTTTCTTCAACTCAAGAAAACTAGATTCACAAGCTTCAGACCAGATGAATGGAGCATTCTTCTGAGTTAACTGAGTAATCGGCTTCGCAATACTAGAAAAATCTTTAATGAATCGATGATAATACCCAGCCAAACCCATGAAAATACGTATCTCAGGAATAGATGTGGGTCTAGACCAATTGATCACTGCCTCGACTTTACTTGGATCAATAGATATACCATCTTCGGATATAATATGTCTAAGAAAAACAACCTGTTTCAGCCAAAACTCACATTTTGACAGTTTAGCATACAATTTCCCGGCTCTCAAAGTCTTTAACACAGTTCTCAAATGTTCAGAATGATCAATCAAATTCTTCGAATAAATCATAATATCATCAATAAATATTATCACGAAGTCATCAAGATATTTTTGAAAACACGGTTCATCAAAGCCATAAACACAGCTGGAGCATTCGTCAGACCAAACGACATAACTATAAACTCATAGTGGCCATACCTGGTTCTGAAAGAAGTTTTCGGAATATCAGAATCTCTAACTCTCAGCTGATGGTACCCAGATCTCAGATCGATCTTGGAATAAACAAAAGAACCCTGCAACTGATCAAATAAATCATCAATACGAGGCAAAGGATATTTATTCTTTACCGTTTCCTTGTTCAGTTGCCGGTAGTCGATACAAAGTCTCATGGAACCGTCTTTCTTTCTGACAAATAATATTGGGGCACCCCAAGGAGAAACACTGGGTCGAATGTATCCCTTGGCCAGTAAATCTTCCAATTGTTCTTTCAATTCTTTCAATTCCACTGGTGCCATTCGATAAGGTGCTTTAGAAATCGGTACAGTACCTGGCATCAGTTCAATGCTGAAATATATCTCACGATACGGAGGTAATCCCGGAATTTCATCAGGAAAAACGTCCGCAAATTCACTAACCACTGGAAAATCAGCCAGGTTCGGGCTAGTTTTCAGAACATCAACTGTATAAACAAGAAATCCCTCTGCTCCATTCTGCAAAAGTCGAGTCATAGATAATACCGAAATCAGAGGAATCTTAGCACGAGAACCCTTACCATAGAATTTCCATTCACCAGCCATCTCGGGTCTGAACCTCACCACTTTCTGAAAATAGTCTACGGTAGCTCTGTACTTGGTTAGCATATCAATCCCGATAATGCAATCAAAATCAGACAAACCAAGCACAATACAGTCTATCTCTATCCCATTACCATCAAACTGTAGCAAACAATTCATAACTATCTGCATGGATATAAGCCCTCTCCCCAAAGGTGAAGAGACATATACTACAACAGGTAATGATTCAACAGGCAAAGCATGTAATAATGCAAATCATTCAGAGATAAACGTATGAGATGCACCAGTATCTATCAATACATAGGCAGGATAACCATAAAGGGAACAGTTACGTGCATTCACATCATCTGGTGCTCCCTGTGCCTGTTCTTCCGTCAGTGTAAAGACATGAGCCTGCTGTCTCGAAGACTGGTTACCTATCTGACTCCCTCCTGGCCTTCTTTGTTGCGGTGCATGTGATGGTTGAAAGGAATGAACAGAAGAGGCTTGCCTCGTAGGTTGAGTCACTGATCGTGATGACTCGGTACCTCGTGATTGTCCAACACCTCTCTGAGGATACACCCTCGCAAAATGGCCAGTCTGATGGCATATATGGCACCTCCCAGATACACCTTGGCACTGATCAGTCGGATGACCTCCACCACAGCTATTACAAAACACTCCTAACTTCAGTTTTGAGCCACTGGAACTCGAAGAACTGCTCCCTGACTTTTTAAAATGTTTCCCTCGTGCTTGCAAATATCCTTTCTTACCACTGCTACTACCACCGCTTTCAAATCGAAACGATTCTTGTGGAGCCCGAACTGAAGGTTGTGACTGCCTTTGAGGCTGAGTGGCAAACAAAGCTCCCCGCTGTTGTATCAAACCAGCTTCAACTCCTTTGGCATTATTCAAGGCCTCAGCAAAAGTATTCGGTCTCTTTGTGTTCACCAAGGTAAAGACGTCTGGATTCAGTCCATTAATGAACTGATTGGCCATTGCCTTGTCACTATCAGCAACATGTGGAGAAAAACGTAGCAAGGTAGAAAACTTTGCAACATATTCTTTAATATTTAAATTTTCTTGCTTCAGATTAGCAAATTCAGCACCCTTGTCTTTGCGGTAAGACATCGGAAAGAAGTGTTGGTAGAATTTAGTTTTGAAGATGTTCCAGGTGAGTAAAGTTCCTCTATGCTCCAGAGCTTTCTTTGTTGTGAACCACCAACTCTTTTCAACCTCATGCAACTGGTGCCCTATCAGCCTGACTCTTCGTTCATCACCATAATCAAGAGAATCAAATAACATTTCCATATCATCAAGCCATCCTTCACATTCAACTGCATTCTCAGTACCTTTTAGGGTTGGCGGCTTGTAGGATTTAAACCGTTTCAGCAATGTTTCCATTGGAGTAGAAGTCATATCTGTCATATCTCGAGAGGTACTTCCTTGTTCATTACTCGGAATTACAGTTACTTGAGGCACTATCGGTGTTAACATTGTTTGTTCTGGCAGATGAGTATGAACTGTCTGCTCTGGTATAGGAGTAGGAACCTATGGTCTCAGAGGAGGTTGTCCTGGTCATCGAGACGTATCTGATTATCAAAATGGTTAGGATACCATAATCATCAAATCTATCTCAGTCCTCCTCTGATCATCTTACCTCTGATCAAGACTCGATTCTGATTCAATCGTAAATAAATAATCGAGGTATTCAGATAAAACATGCTTCCAATCAATTCAGATAATCAGGTAGCATGTCATAAACAACAGAACACATGCCTTTAATTGTTTCAGATATTCCAGTAAGCATGCATCTTAACAATCGTCAAACATACTTTCAAATAAAATTACAAAATCATGTAATCAAATACTTGAAAGTAAAACATGCTAACATTTACAACATATAATTCAATTATGTAAATAAATCATAGCATAACAAAATAAGTAAGCAAGGAAGATGACTCAATCTACCCCACTCGCTATCTAACTCAGTCCAAAATTTTCTCTCTCTAATACCACCTGTTGCGACGACCCGGTTCTTAATCTCTCAATAAAAATATTAACCCAATGCTCATGAATTAAAGCTAAAGAAATCAAGCTAAAGAAATTTTTTTTTTAAAATGACCTGCGCGCGCGGGGTTCGCCCCTCGCGTGTGCGCAGCTCAATGGGGCAGAGCCCCCTTGGGCTTGGCCTGAGCGCGCGCGAGCAAGGGCTCGCCCGTGCGCAGGCCAAACGGCTAGAAAAAAATGTTGCACACCCACAGCTGCTTTCCAAGCTATCAAGATTTGTTCCAACCTTTCTAAGACCATGAATTATCATCAAACAAGGTAGAGGAGTCCTCAGCAAGACTATATCAAGAACTTCAACATATCATTACTAGAGTAAATACATCAAGATCAAGTGTTATACAAGCTAAATTATCATACACTCTAAATACAAGTTCAAGTCTAAAAACTAACAACTCCAATTCTTGTTCTTAACATAAGATGACAGCAACTTGACATCTATATCGGATCATCACTCTAATCTCTCACGTCTTGATTCATCAAGCCCGTCTTTGCCCTGTTCCTGGACCACCTGTTGCCATGCACACATACAAACACGACAACAGCCGGATAACTCCGATGAGAAACATATTTCCCAGTAAAAGCGACTAACATGTAAATCCAATTAAATATATTAAACTCATGATATAAAATAAAATACAATGCATGCTTTAAAACAGGGTTCGCTAAAGAATTCTCTTATTTCATCGGTTGGGATCCCGAGAAGAAGATATCGTAACTGAACCACCGACATTCCCAATCGAGGTGGGGCTACTTACCTTACTTCTCTAGACTTTGAAGCCACTATATATGCAAATCAGACGCTAGGCTAAGTCAACCACCCAGGCCATACATATATAATCCCTCAAATCGTCTAATCGAATGATTCCGTTCCTTTCAAACCAAAGAATAGGTTTCACAAGATGAATGCAACATATAAAATCGATATAGCATTCATTCACATCATAGCCTCAGTCAAGAATTCATAGAAAAACAAGTAATCAAATAAGTATGTGATTTAGGGAACTCGATACAAACCATCTCGAGTTTTAATCTCATTCAAGTAGTAGTCCACTTTTACCTTTAAATTGTGAGGTTTCAAGATAACTTCAAGCTATCGAAATATGTACAAAGAACCACACCATCTTGCATTAAAATTCTGCTCAAAACCGACCAAATTGCATTGTAGAATTACTTCAACCTTACTTCCAATCTCTATCGGTTCGAAGGTGACGTTCTCGAGCTCGATTGCATTCAAACCAAATCTGAAATGAAGTTTAAATAAGCCAAGATCTTCAGCTAATAAACCATGGAAACACAGCTCAATACAACCAATAAAAACAGCTTCAAATCATAAATTCGACGGCGTAACGGTATAAACTCGGCAATCCGAAACTCAACTATGTCAATTCTAACAATCATTCACATCCTATATCAGCTGAATATCAATCAAAACCAGCATAACATAAGGTAGAAATTTTGAAATAAATGCTTGAAATTCAAAAGAAACCGATACGACATCCGTTCTTCAACCCGACTTGAATAGAACACAACATAGAAGTTCAACAACACCAATTCACAATCAAATCTGATCTCTTCCATTTTCGAATTCTCAAAACATGATGAACCAAAATAAAACTTACATCAAATTTAAGGTCTCGGTTCAAGGATTTCAGAACACTTTTCGGAATCGAATTCGGATAACCGAATCAAAAGATACGGCGATTTAAAACTCAAGATTGCAAAAGAAAAGGAGATAGCTCGACTTGCTCTATTCAATTCCTCTCAAATGTCTGATGAAATGTTGTACCAAAAACGTGAATACCTTTCAGAATAACAAGTGTCCCACTAAACATAAGAATTTTGCACTTTGGCCCCTCAAATCTTCACTAATTGCAATTTGGTCCTCAATTTTTAATTCCATTCAATTTCAATCCTAATTAATTTAAGAATATTAGAATTTAAATCAAAAATCTAAATATTCCCAAATTAAATATTCTCGGATAAAAATTAAATAATTTCGGGCGTTACAGTGGAGAAGTTGAGTTTGCCTACTATAAAGCATCCTTAGTCATATAAATTGCAATGGCTTAATGATAGTTCGGAGGTGAGAGTGCATAAGCGAGTGGTGGTACCGTTTTCCATTGGTAAGTACGTAGATAAAGTGTTGTGTGATGTTGTTCTTTTCAAAAATCTTTTCATAACTTGTTGGGTAGGGCGTGGCAATTTGATAGGAGGGTGATACATGATGGTTATAAAAATCGTTATTCTTTTACCTTGAAAAAGGAGCCTATTGTATTGTTACCTATGACTTCAAAGCAAGTTTTGGAGGACCATTTGAAAAAAAGAAAGAGAGAAGAGACCGAAAAAAAGAGCAAACAAAAAAGTGAGGTGTCCTTAGAAAAAAAAAATGAGAGGGAAAAAGATGAAAAAAATTGAAAGAAAAGTGGTCGAAAAAAAATATGTATGGCCCAAAAGAGTTAATTGCGAGAAATTTTACGTGTGCATAATCCACTTGTGTTGATTTTCTATAAGAGATTCTCCTTAGTACAAGTGATATAGCCGGAAATCTTTGAGGGGAATTGAGCAACAAATTGATCTTGTGCCCGGAAGTGCATTGCCAAATCGTCCAGCTTATAGGAGCAACCCGGAGGAAACAAAAGATCTACAAAGATAGGTAAGTGAACTTCTTGATAAGGGATTTGTGCGTGAGTCTATGTATCCTTGTGATGTACCTGTTTTGTTGTTTTCTAAGAAAGATGGTTCATGGAGAATGTGTGTGGATTGTGGAGCCATTAATAACATTACCATCAAGTATAGACATCCTATTCCTAGACTAGATGATATGTTAGATGAATTGCATGGTTCTAGAATTTTTAGTAAAATTGATCTTAAAAGTGGTTATCATCAAATTAGAATGAGAACAGGTGATTAGTGGAAAACTGCTTTTAAAACTAAGTATGAGTTGTATGAGTGGTTGGTTATGCCCTTTGGGTTAACTAATGCACCTAGTACTTTTATGATGTTGATGAATCATGTTTTGCGTGCTTATATTGGAAAATTTGTGGTGGTTTAATTTGATGATATTTTGGTATATAGCAAAAGTTTGAATGAACATGTTGAACATTTGAGAATTGTGTTAATCACACTAGAAGCTGAACACTTGTATGCTAACTTGAAAAAGTGTGTGTTTTATACAAACGAGCTTGTGTTTCTTGGTTTTGTTGTGAGTTCTCAAGGTGTCAAAGTTGATGAGGACAAGGTAAGTGCAATTCGAGATTGGCCAACGCCTACTTCTATTGGTGAAGTTCAAAGTTTTCATGGTCTTGCAAGTTTTTTATAGGAGATTTGTGAAAGATTTTAGCACATTGGCGGCTCCTATGACGGCGGTGATCAAGAAGAACGTTCCATTCCATTGGAGCGAGGAGCAAGAGAAGTTCTTTAATATTATCAAGCAAAAATTAATTAATGTGCCTTTACTTGTATTTCCTGATTTTACTAATAATTTTGAAATTGAATGTGATGCGTCAGACATAGGAATTGGAGGTGTCTTGATGCAAGGAGGACGACCAATTGCATACTTCTGTGAGAAGCTAAGTGGAGCAGCGTTGAATTATCCTGCCTACAACAAGGAGTTCTATGCCTTGGTTCGAGTGCTTGAAACGTGGCAGCATTATTTGAGGCCAAAAGAATTTGTGATTCATACGGATCATGAATCTTTGAAGCATCTCAAAGGACAACAAAAGCTGAACAAGAGACATGCCAAGTGGGTGGCGTTTGTAGAGACTTTTCTTTATATTATCAAGTACAAGCAAGGGAAGGAAAATGTGGTAGGGGATGCTCTATCACGGAGGTATGTGCTTCTATCTACTCTAGATTCTAAGTTTTTAGGATTTAAGTACGTGAAAGAGTTTTATGATAGTTATCCTGATTTTGAGAATATTTATGTGTCGGGTTTGCATGGTCAAAAGGATAAATTTTTCATTCATGATGGATACTTATTTAAGGAAGATAAGTTGCGTGTGCCTAAATCATCCATTTGTGAGTTAATTTTTAGGGAATCACTTGAGGGTGGTTTGATGGGAAATTTTGGTGTGGCTAAAACTTATGACACTTTTCATGAATATTTTTATTGGCCACATATGAAGCATGATTTTGAGAATATTTGTGAGAGGTGTGTGACTTGTAAGAAAGATAAGTCTAAGACACAACCACGTGGATTGTATACTCCACTTCCCGTTCCTAGTGAACCATGGGTAGACATTTCTATTGATTTTGTTTTAGGATTACCAAGATCTAAGAAGGAGAGGGATTCAGTGTTTGTGGTGGTTGATCGATTTTCTAAGATGGCTCATTTTATTGCATGTCATAAATTTGATGATGCATCTAATGTTGCGGACATGTTCTTTAATGAAATTGTTAGATTGTAGGCATGCCTATGAGTATTGTGTCTGGTAGAGATACTCGTTTCTTGAGCAACTTTTGGAAAACATTATGGTGCAAACTTGGTACTAAAATACTGTTTTCGACTACATGTCATCCTCAAACGGATGGTAAAACTAAAGTTAATAATAGGACGTTAGGAACGTTTTTGCGTACTATAATTAAAAAAAATTGAAAAGTTGGGAGGAATGTTTGCCATTTGTTGAGTTTGCATATAATCGTAGTGTGCATTCTACTACAAGATTTTCACCATTTGAAATTGTGTATGGTTTTAATCCTTTAACCTCGTTAGATTAAATGTCTTTGCCTATGAGTGAAAGGGTTAATATGGATGAAAAGATAAAGGTTGAGTTTGTGAGAAATTTGCATGAGAAGGTGAAAGCGAACATCGAGAAAAAGAACTTGCAATACACAAAGTAAGCAAACAAAGGTAAAAAGAAGGTCCTGTTTGAACCCGGTGATTGGGTTTGTTTGCATTTGAGGAAGGAGCATTTTTCGAAGAAGCAGTGTTTTAAGTTGTTACCTAGAGGCGATGGACCTTTTCAAGCCTTGGAGCGGATCAAAGACAATGCCTACAAATTAGATTTGTCAGGTGAGTATAATGTGAGTACAACTTTTAATGTTTCTGACTTATCGTTGTTTGATGTAGGTGATGATCAAGATTTGAGGACAAATCCTTTTTAAGAAGGGGAGGATGATGCGATCATGGATAGCTCGCATGCTGATCAAGTGGCTAAGGATCCGTTGAAGATGCCAAGAGGACCAATTACGAGTGGTCGAGCTAAGAGATTCAAAAATGCACTTCAATCTTTGATGAGGAAGTCACAAGAGGGCGTTGGATATCTTGATATTCAATTTGTGAGATGTTATAATCTTATTGAGGTCAAAGGAGGTAAAAAAAGTGCAGAAATTGAAGATCCAGTACGAAGCTATGACGCGCCCGCACTTATCTCTTCGCGCGCCCGCGCCTTGTTTTGCAAACCCGACGCGCGCCCGATCTTTGAAGACCGCGCTCCCTCGCGTACAATGACTGAATTGACGAAGAATCTTCGAAGCTTCAGTGCGCCCGCGCCTTCCACATCGCGCACCCGCGCTGCTTCTGCAAAGTCCATGCACGCCCGCTGTGTCAACTTTTATAAACACCGAAGGTGTTTGTGTGTTTGTGAGATATTAGGCTATTTTTTGATATTTTATGCTATTTTTGAGTCTTTTATTCCCATTAGGAAACGTTTAGAAGATATCTTTTGATTTATTATGCGTTATCTTTCAATATTTGGTTGTAATATAAAAACTTTAACATTAATTATTTTTTAATAGAATACAGATTATTGATTATTCAAATCAAAATTCTCTCTAGAATTTTTCTTAAGACTTTTAGCTTTAATTCAAATCAAACTTTTCAAAGTGTCAAAACTTTGTGGCGTTTCTCAATCGATTTTCGCTTGTTTTGACAAAGAGAGGTCACTTTGAAGGTCTAATTGAATTATTGATTGTTTTCTATCGTGATTCTCGGTTGCTAGTTACGGGTTCAACTAGAGGTGGAGATCCAAATTTGTTGTTTAAAAATCCGGGACAAAATATTTGAATTCTTTTGTATTCGAATTGAGGGTGCGATTCGCTATAATCGTATTTGCATTTCTTTCATAAGAATTCATATCACTTCAACAGGTGGCCGTATGAGAACAAGAACTGTACGATTATCAGCCATATTTTCCTCTGACTCTGATTCATGTTCTAGATTAATATTTCTCTTAGCTCTCCAAATTTTGCTGAGTGTGCGTTTGATATCCAAGTCAAGTGGTACAAGATCTTTGGATGGTCGAGTGTTATGCATACACGAGCAAAATGTATCTGAAAATCAAAGACAAAGAGAAAGGTTCAGAATTCAAAAACTAAATCTGCAAAATAAAAGTCAAAGTCTCAAGTAAAATAATAATTTTGATATCACTGTCAATCCCCGAAAATGGCGCCAAAAACTTAACCGACAATTTTGGTTATGACTAGCAAGTGCACTAGATCAAGTAATAGTAAGTGGACAAAAATTTCAATTATCGATCCCACAGAGACTGTAGTTAATGCTCAAGAATTAATTATTTTACTTACTCAAGACAAAATAATAAAGAGGTTGTGATGAGTTCAATAAAAATAAAAAAGAATAAAAAATAATTATAAAAATAGCTAAAAACTAAGTGTAAGGAAAAAAATCAATTAAACTAAGACAACCAAGACACACGAAGATATCGAAATAATTTATGAATCCACGTGGCAAAGACTAAAAATTTTGTTTATTTCAATCACGGTGAATTCTCCTATCTTATTCAACAATCTATTTTTAGAATTGCTAAACCTATGACGGATTAATTATTTGTAATTAATTCTAATCAAACTCAAACCCATTCAATATTTATGAAATTCAGTTTTCATCGAAAACCGCATACTAAAACTGAATACTTTTTTTAGTCGCTTTAACCATATGTTGATTGATATTTTTGAAGCTATATTTAATCAATAATCTTTCGATTCGTGATTAATCTACACACATGTGACTAGGTGATCAAGCACTTCATAAGAAATATTAAACTAACATCAATCAATAATTGAAAATATTCAAAATAAATCAAACGTGTAACCAAGTCTCGAACATAAACTAGTTTCGACCCAATCTCGTGGTCTTGGTTATGAAAAACTACTCAATAAATGAAAAAAATATTTAAAAAGTAGTTTAAATCATAAAAAGAAAAAGAACGGTGAAGAAATTATGAAGTAGATCTCCGCCTCTTCACAACCTAGTCGCCGCCTCTCCGGTTCTGGAACTGCGAACCCTTCAAAATATGTTAAATCTTCTGTTTATATGTCTAAGATTTCCAAATAATATTTTTCTTTCCTCACAAGACATTTTCCAAATTAAAATTATTTATGTGTCCGCGCTCGAGCGGCAACTTCTTGCGCTCGAGTGAGAACACTTCTGCCAATTTTTTCAGAAAACACCGGGCACGCTCGAGCAAGAACTTTTCTTCCTGAGAATTAATTCTGCACAGTAGCAAGCACAGTAGATATATTTTTACAGCGCAATTGCGCTGATCTTCAACAATCTTCATGGCACAACAATGCTCTTTTCCAAAGCGCAGCTGCGCTACTTTCTTCTCTTTTGAAGCGCAATAGCGCTTTGCTTATTTCTCCTTCATGGCGCCGCTGCTCCATTATTGTAGAGCTGCTGCTCTACTTATAGAGCTATTGTGCCTTTGTTCAAGCTCCTCTTATTTCTTTTTTTTTCTTGTGTGTGAAACTCCTTTAATTTACCATTTTTCCTAAAAATAAAACCAAGAGAGTGAAATGCAAACTGATGCAAGAAATAATAAATAAAAGAACCAAAAACACTTATGATACACAACAAAGGCATGCAATCTAAACATGAAAATGACATAAAATCATGCACAAAAACATGTCATGCCTCTGATGCCACTCGTGTCGGCTCTGAAGGAATGTCATGCCTTAAGGTCAGGTGGTGAGGGCTACATCATATATGCAGTTGATATTTCCATGAGTAGTCAGGATATTGATAGGTTACCTGTATTCAGCGAATTCCCTGATATATTCCCCTGATGAGATTCCTAGTTTTTCTCCGGTTAGAGAGGTTGAATTTGGCATTGATCTAGTGCCAGTAATAGAGCCTATTTTCTAAGCACCCTATCCTTTGGCTCCGTCAGAGATGAGAGAATTGAAAC
Organism: Henckelia pumila; assembly: GCF_033568475.1. Taxonomy (NCBI): domain Eukaryota; kingdom Viridiplantae; phylum Streptophyta; class Magnoliopsida; order Lamiales; family Gesneriaceae; genus Henckelia; species Henckelia pumila. The sequence goes on from NC_133122.1 coordinate 94,398,161, forward strand.
AGCAGTTGCAGGATCTTCTTGATAAGAGATATATATGCCTGAGCATTGCTCCATGGGGAGCACCAGTATTATTAGTGGAAAAGAAAGATGGGTCGATGCGACTGTGTATTGATTACAGGCAAATGAATCGCATAACCATCAAGAACAAGCTCCGGCAACCACATATTGATGATTTGTTTGATCAGTTACATGGAATTTCAGTATACTCGAAGATTGATCTAAGGTCGGGATACCACCAGTTGAGTGTTCGCGACTCAGATATTACTAAGACTTCATTTCGTACAAGGTATGGACTTGATGAATAGAGTATTTTGAGATTATTTGGATAAATTTATCATCGTCTTCATCGATGATATTCTGGTTTATTCTCATGATAGAGATGAACACGTACATCATCTGAGTATTGTATTGTAGACGCTATGGTAAAATCAGTTGTATGCTAAGTTGAGAAAATGTGAGTTCTGGAGTGACCGAGTTGTGTTTCTTAGTCATGTTATATCCGGGGAAGGAATATATATGGATCCGAGTATGTTTGAGGCAGTTCTGTACTGGTCTCATACGATGACGGTGGTTGATTTCCGCCATTGTATTTGCGCTTAAGATTTGGAGACATTATCTATATGATGAGAAATTTGAGATATTCACAGATCACAAGAGTCTGAAGTTTTTGTTCACTCAGGCGGACTTTAACATGCGACAAAGACATTGGATGGACTTATTGAAATACTAAGACTGCGAGATTAAGTATCATCCAGGTTCTTCCAACCTTACTTCTTATGCCCTGAGTCGGCAGGTAAGACTTTCTGCACTTCAGACTAGTGAATTATCTCATATTATTCTGGAATGTTGTTCGCTTGGTTTCACGCTCAAGCACAAGAAAGGTCATAATGGAATTCATTTATATACAGTTATATCTGATCCAGCATTGTACTCATGAATTAGAAACTATCAGATGTCTGATGTTAAGACCCAACGATTGGCATGTCTAGCCAATAGGGTTAATACATATAGATTTTTTCATTACCAATTTGATGGTTTATTGTGCTTGTCTAATCGAGCGGCTGTGCTGGAACAATACTATACCACTGGTCATGGTACAGTGGTATCGCAGAGGCATAGAGAAAGCAACTTGGGAACTCAAGAGTCGCATGCAAGCGGAATCTCCTGAGTTGTTTGCTTTATATTAATGACTACCATGTAAAGATGTACATACAATATTTATGTAATAAATCATGGTTATCAGTTTAATCTTGATTTGTTACCCTAGTCTTGATTTCAAGGACGAAATCTTTTAAGTTGGGGAGAATGTAGTAACCCACATTCCGATTTAAGTTAATTAAATGGGAAACATGATTAAGGATTACTAATTAAACAAATCAGAGGGCAATCGAGAATTAAAAATAAATTGTGGGCTTCAAATTAATGGACCCGTTCGGCAAATCTGAACTGCATCTAGGGGATTCTACTGGCAGGGAATCTAGCTGCTAAGGAATCTAGTTGCTAGGAATCTGCTGGTAGGAAATATGGTCGCTAGGGAACCTGGATTCTATGGAATCTGTGGCTAGGGAATTCTGCTGCTATGGATTCTACGGCTAGGGAACCTACGCTGGTGCTAGTGATTCTACGGCTAGGGAATCTATGGCTAGGGAATTCTGCTGCTATGGATTCTATGGCTATGGAATCAAAGGCTAAGAAATTCTGCTTCTAAGGATTCTACGGCTACGCTGCTGCTAGGGATTCTACGGCTAGGGAATTTACCGCTGGGGAATTTTGTTGTTAGGGATTCTATGGCTAGGGAATATATGATTAGGGAATTCTGTTTCTATGGATTCTATAGCTAGGGAATTCTGCTGCTAGGGATTCTATGACTAGGGAATCTATGTTGCTTCTAAGGATTCTACGGCTAGGGAATTATGCTTCTAGGGATTCTACGACTAGGGAATTATGCTGCTAGGGAATCTGCTACTAGGGAAGTTCGAAAAAATTCTTGGTAATCCCGAACTGTTGCTAGGGAAGCCCGAACCCTTTAAGGACAGGCATGCAGGTGCATGGACGCTCGCATGAGTGACATCTGGCTGGTAGCGCTTAGTCGTGTCACGCCCAAATTAACCCAACTCAAATCAGACAATTAAATGTGTAGTAGCGAGAGTGGGGATCGTTCCCACGAGGAAAGTGAAATTATTTATGTTCCTTAAAAATACTGAAAATAAATAAAATGGGGGTTTTTGAATTTCAAATTAACTACATATAATTAAAATTAATTTTATCAACTAGCATGCAAGATTTAATATTATAGAGAAACAATTAATTAAACAAGCATTGGTATCGGTCGACTACGCCCTTGAAGTTTATTTACTCGATCATCGATTCTTTAAAATAATTAATTTACTTTTGAATTTTCATCATTGAAAATTTAATTTCTATCTCACCTTAATTTTAGTTAATTAGACACAAGATTTCTAAATTAACCCTAACCAATAAATCAACCAAGATGCAAGCGATCAAGATTTAAATTCAAGGTAGCATTCAAACTAGGTAAATTGATGAATCTAGACAACACAAACACACGCGGTTGTATTTAATCTAGTCAATCGTTGTTCCTACAATTTAATAAATTCAATAGCAGAAATTATTAATCATAGTTGCTTCACAAATTAGAGGGATCAAACAATTACGGATTTAATATCTAATTTAGCTTTAGATTGAATAAAATCATTAGGTGATCAAGCTAACAATCAAAAAATACAAGCATATGATAAATAAATCAAAACAACTCTTGATACTCCAATAATAAATCAAATAAAACGAGAAAATAAAGCTTCAAGGGTTCGTCTTTATCTACCAAGTATTAAAACTTAGCCACTAATATTCATAAATTCTCTAGAAAATTTCAAGAAAAAAAAATTAAATCTAAGAATAAAGAAGAAAAACCTAGCCGCCAAGAGTATTCTTCTTCTTTTGGCGTCCAAAGATGATGAAAAGATCCTAAAAATCCAGTTATAGGAGATATTTAAAGTCTAAAGTCTTTACCAATTAAGTTTTCTTTTTAAAATATAATTCCCCGAATTTTCATCTCGCTCGAGCGGAAGAAAGTCTCGCTCAAGCGAGACATTCTCTGCCGAAAAAATAAATTTCCCCGCACAACAGCTAGCGCAGATGCGCTGTTCTTAAAATTCCATTGTTGCGCAGATTCGCTCCACAACTTTCAGTAGCGCTTCTCTCCTTCTTCACCAAGGTGCAGCTGCGCCTCTTAAACAGTGCAGAAGCATTGTTCGCCGATCCTTTTCTCTTATTTTATTGCGCTCGCTCGAGTGGCAAAAAGTTGCGCTCGAGAGTGCAACTTTCTGTCCAACAATTTCTTTCTTCTTATTTTGTGCTCGCTCGAGCGGCAGAAAGTCGTGCTCGAGAGAGAAACTTTCTGTCCGAGTCATTTAATTTCTTCACTTTCAGCACTTTTTCTTTCATCATTTGCTCAACTTCTTCTCTTTTCCTACATCAAATCACAAACAATTATTAGAAACTAAATAATGAATTTAATCAATCAAAATTCCTTTAATCATACTAATTAACTCAAATAAATATAAAAAATTATCATCACATCAAACTCCACCATACTTCAACCTTGCTCGCCATCGAGCAACACTAAACAAAAAATATAAAAGAACAAGTTCTGAACTCATAATCCATAGTGAAAAATAACCATGATTTACACATGTGTGCCTCAACAACTAACTCAATGCATGATCAAGAAAGACGTTAAAATGGTAACAACGGAACAAGTTCAATAACAAGACATTTCAATTAGAGATGTAGCCCCGAACATGTGTGTGTGTATGTGGTCATTAACAAGTATCCTGCACACTCCACAGATCTATTCAATGCAAAACCTCACAACAGCTCAAATTGCATACCATCACAAGTATAAGCTTACTTGCAGATACAAATCAAGTTGGACCATTGATCAACTCTTTTTTTTTTCTGCCGGATTTTCTTTTTTCACCCAGTTGTCCTCAGATCCATATATTCTCCTCCATATTTAGCTCTTGGAATTCATGGGATTAGAATTTAAATCCTCATTACAATGCCTCCCTTCACCTACTAAATCCTTTTTTTTCTAATACTATCACAAGGCTCACTCGACCTTCACTATGTCATATACATTTCAAAATCCATGACTCATGCGTGCTCAAAAATATTCAAGAACCATATCAAAGTCTAATTTGCATTGGAGATCAAAGTGTTTCAAGGTTAGAAAATCATATATTTTCAAAAGCATGCATGTTATCAATTAGATATCATCATGGGCTAGTGAATTTCAATACTCATATTCATCACTAACTATGAGCTCTAAATTTGTTTTTTCCAAAAACCGGCTAAATTCTCTAAATGACTAGCTAAGTCCTCTCCCCACATACTTAAAATCTTACATTGTCCCCAATGTAAGTAAAAATTCAAAACAAAAATAAATACTAAGAATGAAAAGAAAATACTCCCCTTGGGTTGCCTCCAAAGCAGTGCCTCTGTTTACTGTCGTCGAACCTACTGTATGCTTCAGTTCACGCAATGCCTTATGGATCCTAGTGTTCCAGTTCATGCATCTACTCTAATGCTTCTTCTTGGACTCCATCATAATAATGTTTCATTCTATGTCCATTCACTTTGAATATTTTTGAAGTTTCCAAGCTCTGAATCTCAACTGCACCATGGGGAAAAACATTTGTAATAACAAAAGGGCCAATCCATCTTGAACATAACTTACCTGGGAATAACCGAAGTCGTGAATGATAGAGAAGAACTTTCTAAACAACTTCAAATTCCCTCCTAGAAATCATCTTATCATGAAATACCTTCGTCTTCTCATTGTAGATCTTTGAACTGGCATAGGCCTCGTTGCGTATTTCCTTTATCTCTTGCAACTGTAGCTTCCTAGGCTCCCCACTCTCATTCATCTTCATATTAAAAGTCTTGATAGCTGAAATAACCTCTGTGCTCCAACTCCACTGGAAGATGACAAGGTTTCCCAAAAATTAACCTTTATGGTGACATACCAATCGGCGTCTTGTACGCAGTTCTGTAAGCCCACAAAGCATCATCCAACCTCAGGATCCAGTCTTTCCTAGTCTGATTCACTGTTTTCTCCATAATAGACTTGATCTCTCTATTAGAAACTTCATCTTGTCCATTAGATTGCGGATTATATGCAGTAGAGACTTTGTGTGTTACATGGTATTTCTTCAATAACTTGGCCTCAGTCTGGTTGCAAAAATGAGTTTATCTATCACTTATGATTGCTCATGGAATCTCAAAACTGGAGAAAATATTATGTTTGACAAAATCTGCAACCACTTTTGGATCGTCAGATCGGGTGGCTTTAGCTTCCACCCACTTCGAAACATAATCCACAATACACAAGATATAAAGATATCCAAAAGAAATAGGAAAAGGTCCCATGAATTCGATGCCCCACACATCAAAACTTTCACAAAAATGTATGGGGTGTTGAGGCATCACCTAGCGTTGGGATATGTTACCTGTCTTTTGGCATTGAGCGCTGACCGCTTAAATCAGTGTGATAAAAATATACTGGCAAGCGTACTAGGTCAAGTAATAGTAAAATGGACAAAGGTCCAAATGTCGATGTAACACCCGGAAATTTTAATACGTAAATTCGCATGCATAATTAGGGAAATTAATTATTTAAAAATTTATATTTGGGTTAAATGAAATTTATGTGCTATTATGTGAATTATATGCATGATTTAAATTTATTTTATCATTTAACCCGCAGTTATTGTATTTTTAGATTTTTAAGAATTTTATTGAGTTGATCGCGTAGACGGGAAACGTGGACAGACGAGATACCAATATTTTTTAGCCAAAAATATTTTATGAGTTTTATGAGGCTTAAAATATTATTTTAATGTATTTTGTCAAGAAAATTTTAGTATTTATTTATATATTTATTTAAGAGTTGATTTTTAGCCAAAATAAGTCATTTTAATGACTTTTATTAATTTTTAAAAATACTATAAATTATTATTTCGGGATTTTAATTTATTATCAGATTGGTAAGTATTTTAGGAGTTTAAAATGTTATATTTTATGATTATATTATCTACCTAATAAATTTATACCAATTATTGACCTATATTTACCCAAAATAAAACACTCCCTACCCTACGTTGTCTCCCTTAGCCGCCTTCAACCCTCTCCTACCCTCATCATCCGATTTTCAGAATTTCTTCAACCTCCATAGCCGAATCTTCAAGGATTTTTGGTGGTTTTTCATTCGTTCGTCGTCCCGGAGCCCCGAATACGCAATAGTCCTCGAGCGACCATATAAGCTATTAATCTTGCATGACGTGTTTTATATCAGACTTTTCATGGAAATTTAGAGTTTATGCATGTATGCTTTGTATTGATGCATGTTCTTGCTTGTTTGGGTCATGATTCACGTTTTTTCCAAGCATGGTACGGTCCAGGGCTGAGGGCTCGAGTCAGAGGGGTCCCAGGGTGCCTTAGGGTCGAGTTTGTTCAGAGTTTTAGGGTGTCATAGGCTGGAAACGAAGCTATTTACTTTTGATGCACACAGACGCGCAGGTTAGGGCTTTGGGAAGAGAGGGGTCGTTCTCCTTACTCAGGCCATGGATTTGTGTGTGGTTTGTTGGGTTTAAAATATTTAGATGTTGGCTAAAATTGAGAAGTGGTTTCACGGTCTTTGGTTGTCGGAGGAAGCCACACGAACAAAAGATTGGCGACTGCTCAGTCTGCGCGGGAGGAGGAGGAAGGCGTCTGGTGCAAAGCTTTGTTCTCACTCCTCGGGCCATGGTTTGGTCTGATTCTTTTTGTGTTAGAACCCCCCGGATGTGGGCTATCCATGGGAGGTGGTGCTCCGGCCAGGGGCGGCCGGAGCAGGGCGGCAGCAGCCATGGAATGGCTGCTGCTCGCCCAGCCGAGAAGAGAAGGAGAGGGGTGATCGGGTTTGGGGTTTGGGGGGGTTGCTGGGTCGGGTTATGGGTCAGGGTTGAGTGCTGGGTTGGGTCAGGTAGTCATGGGTCGGGTTAAGTCGGTCCGGGTTCGGGTTAGGTGGGCCGGGCTTGAGTATTTTAAATTTTTAAATGTTTAATGTTTTAATTGGTTTTTGGGCAAATTAATTAGAAATAAAATTATTTGGACCTCCAAATAATTTTATTTGGGCCTTAAATAATTTATTTAAGTTAGCACAATGATTTTTATGGGCTTGGGAGTCCATGATAATTTTTGGGCCAGTCAGTGGATTTTGGGCCAGTCTAGAGTTTTATTGGGCTTAAGTTAAGTAATTGGGCTTAAATATTTTATTTAGGTCAAGTTAAGTTTAATTAAGTTATTTGGGCTAAAATATGATTATTGGATTTTATTTAAGTTCAATGGGCTTAGAGTGAGTGATCAGCAGTCTGGACCAACCCATGAAAATAAACTAAGTTCGGAATATATATTTAATTATTTTTATGCATGAAGTCTATTTTAAGTAAAAGTATATTTATTATTAAAATTAATTAAATATATATTACGGACATATTTTAAGTGCATGCATACATGAAATATTTTATGATGTGTTTATGATTAAGAATTGAGCATGAAAAATATTTTTATGGAAATTGAAGTGATGTGACAGCATAGAAGTGGTTTTACCACTGACACAGAGGTAGTTCTACTACCGGCATAGAAGTGGTTTTACCACTGGCACAGAGGTAGTTTACTACCAGCATAGAGGTGGATTTATCCACCGCCACGTACGATGGTTCTTTAGACTGATCAATCGGCACAGTTATTAGTCACATTCATGGATATGACCATATTCAGTTTTTATGTTTATGACATGCTCAATTATGTTATGTATGATGAAGAAAGTTATGTTATGTTTATGATTTATGATTCAGCATTTATGTGATGAAAAATTTTTCCATGCATGCTCATGTACATGTATATGTATTAGTATCTATGTGATGCATTATTTTTAACCTTGTTATAAAGGATTAGACATGTTGAGCCCCTAGACTCACTACGCTTATATGGTGCAGGTGAGCATGATGACATTTATGTAGCTCCTACCGGTGGTGAGGACGTATGAGCTCACGGAGCAGTGGACCCCGTGACCGTCGCAGTTATTTAGTCTATTATGATGGAATTTTTAAACATGTTTTATTTTATTATTATTCCGCATATGAGATTTTTCAGCAGCATTGTTTATCATTTTAAATTGATGCATGAAACATTTTTAAGGATTTATTTATTTATTTAATATTTTTCAGGTTATATAAGAAATATATGTTATTTTTATATACATATATGTATGGGCGTATATGTATAGTATTATTTAAAAAAAAAAGTTTTTCCGCATTTTATTTGTAGTAGGCGTTTCAGTCGAACCCACAGAGACTGTATATATATGAGTACCAAAATATGATTATTCCTACTTAATCTAGACTAATCAATAAAAGTGATGAATTTTTAGATTTTTAACTAATAAATTAAATTTCAAATAAAGTTCATTTAAAAACGCAGCAGGAATTTTTGGATTAAATTCAAATATGGAAAAATTTCGATCAAGGACACACATAGGTACCAGAAAAATTATGTAACATGTAGCCGATTCAGGACTCAGAGTTAATTTTAATTTACGAGAATTCTCCTAACTTGTTCAAAAGTGTATTTCTAGAACAATCAAACTTATTAGAATATTGACGGATTAATTTTTTGTAATTCTAATCAAATTCAAATGCATGAAGAACTGTGAGAATTCACCTTTTCACCCAAACCGCACATTGAAACCGAATTCTATTTCTAGTCAGTTTTACCATGTCTTGATTATTGAAGTGATCAAAATCAATCCCTCCTCTGTCGACTTAGGATCGATTAACATGCAAGCAAACAGTTGATCAGGATATTCACAAGACAAATATAAATCTAACAATCAATAAAATAAAATGAAGTCTGAAAAATCCCAAATAAACATCAATGTTTTCTACATAAATTTGTCTGACCTAATCATGTGGCCTTGATTGAAAAGAAATAACTACTCAATAAAACAAAATCATGATTAAAAAAATGTTTTTTAACATGAACTAAAAATAAAAATAACAAAAGAAGAAGAAAAGATAAATCTTCTCTCTCAAGCCTGTAGTAGCCGCCTTCTCCGATCTCTGCGTTCTAGAACCCTTATTTTGATGATAGAAACGATATTTAAGTGCCCAAAAATCTACAAAAGATAATGTCAAATCCGGGCAAGACATTCATAAATTAAAAACTCTGTCTGCGCTTCTCGCTCAAGCTGAAACAATGTGCGCTCGAGAAAGGAAACTTCTGCTCCGTTAATTTTCTTTACCCGTTTTTCTCGCTCGAGCGACAACAAGGCACGCTCGAGCGAGCAACACTCTGCCTCGAGAAACATTCTCAACACAGACCATGCACAGCTGCGCCATTTTAAGTGTGATAATGCTTCTTCGTCAGACAACATCTCATACCAAGCGCCCTTCCATAGTGCAATTGCGCTGCTTTTGTTTTTGTTTCACGTATTGCGCATCTGCGCTATTTTTCCCGCAATTGCGCTTCCTTTGTTCTTCCCAGCTCGCGCAGAAGCGCTCTCAAATCCGTAGATGCGCTTTTCTCGTTCTCTTCACTTAAGCGCAGGTGCGCTGCTTTGTTTTTTTGTGCAGATTTGCTGATCCATGCTTGCTGCTCTTCTTCTTTCTTGTTTTTTACGCGTAGCTGCTTATCCATCACAAAAAAAATAGCTTCTAAGCTCTTCCAGGTGGAGATGTTTTCCATGTAATTCACGGTGCACCACATCTCAAATCTCTTCACGTAAAATGCCGAGTTTCCTTCTATGTACTATAAATAAACCAAGGGAATGATGTGAAGCTAAAATGGACGAAAACACAAATAAAATAATAAGAACGCATACAAAAAAGACATAAAATATCACAAAATAATGCATAAAAAATGCACTTATCAACACCATGATACTTAACTCGTGCTCACCCTCGAGCAAGAAATGCAAAAACAATATGCAAACAACGACATAAGTAAGAATGAATCATGAACAACATAGCCTCAGATAAGTTCCAACTTCAACAATACACTGTCAGTTTAACGTAAACGTGTGGGTTCGCCATGTCATTCCAGTTTCATGAAACTTCAAAAGAATCTGTCCTAAGAATTCTTTGCGACCTATGACAAATCAGTGCAAGTGTCACACTCCAGCACTCTTTCATCCTAACAATCCCAAACAAAAACATGTACTTTCTTAAGATCAATTTGGTACCTCCGGATTGTATCCGATTTTCTTAAACCCCAATAATTACCCGCAAACTTAGCTATAACTAAGATAGGATTTGAATTTCAATCCCCTCGTCTATAGTCCGGATGGAGCTACAATCCCATTTAGCCCGCAAAATTAGCTATGGAAGAATTATTAGAATTTCAATCATTTTTCAAGCCCGGATGGAATTGTTATTTTAAAATTTTCAAATTCTTAACCCCATGGAATCTGCATACTTAGCGACGAACAGAGGATTAGGATTTCAATCCCTTGCTCGTAACCCAGATGGAGTTAACTGATTTTAAAAAAAATATTTGGTAAAAATTTCTAGATGCGCCCAAGATCATACATGCAATGTCATAAAATCATCAGGAATCCAAAGACACTATCATGATAAACAAAACCCCTATTGTCGTTCAATGGTCAAGTAAACAAGAATATCATAAATTATTTCTCTACATTACACCAGTATAACATGCGTGCTTAAAATGATTCACGATTTAACCAACAACTTCTCATGTTCAATCAAAAGCAACATTTTCACAAAAACAATTTTAACAACTCTATCATCATCGGCCAACAGTCATCATTCTACTTATCATACAACACAAACACAACAACATATTGATATGTTATGAATATGAACTATATGCAATGAACGAAACCAAATGAATGCAAAACACAATGATGAATGAAACAAAAAATAATTAAGTAACACCCCCATACATATCCAAAGCATTGCCCTCAATGATCTAGAAACACAAAAAGTATGCACAACAAAGAACAAATGAAAGACGAACAACAAAAATAGAATGAAACTGAAAATTGAAACTCCCCTGGTTAATTCGATGGCATCTCCATCATTCTCTTCTTCATCACACTCGGCAGTGACATCTTTTGAGGTGACAGTAGCAAACTTGGTGAATCGGCATTCATGGCAAACTGGCATGGGAAAGAACAAAAATCAAATAGAAATAAACAAAAACCAAAAATTAACTGAAGAGCACGGGAAAAAATACTAGGTTTCCTCATAGTCAGTGCTAAATTTATTGTCTATAGCCCGACTATATTCCTCTTTAGTTTCATGGCGGATCATCCACTTTCGTGGTTGTATGCTTGGATTTATCATGGCTCCCTCCAACTCCTTTAGCATGCAATTTTTGATCTAGTGGCTGCAAAACAGCATCATTGTTGTCATCTCCCTTCATAAATTCTTCCTCACAAATTTTAAAAACATCAATCGCAAAGCATGATTTTCCAATTTGGTTATCTCTAACCGACTGCAGCATACTAAAAACCACTTGCTCATCATTCATTCGCAACACTAACTCCCCTTTTTCCACATCAATTAAAGCCCTACTAGTAGCAAGAAACGGACGGCCAAAAATCATAGGTACCTCATAATCGTCATCCATATCAAGAATAACAAAATCTACATGATAAATAAACTTGTCTAGCTTGACTAGGATATTCTCCACTCTCCCCCTCGGATATATGATTGACACAACAAATTTAAGAGAGATAGAATTAGGTTCAATATTTCCTATTCCTAATTTCCGAGAAAATGAATAAGGCATCAAATTTATGCTCGATCCTAAATCACACAAAACATTATCAAACGATAAACTTCCAATATGACAAGGTATGGAGAAACTCCCTGGATCTTGAGATTTTTTTGGAAGCTTATTTTGCAGCACCGCCGAGCATTCCTCATTAATTGTGACTTGCGTTATATCATTCAAATTCCTCTTGTTTTTCAGTAAGTCCTTCAAAAATTTTGCATAGTTTGGCATCTGAGCTAATGCATATGCAAAAGGTATGTTAATATGTAGTTTCTTGAAAATTTCAATAAACTTTTGAAAGTGATGATCAAATAATTATTGCTTAGCTCGATGGAGAAAAGGTAAAGCAAAAATATCAACATAATCATTAACTTCAAATTTTGAAGTCTTACCTTTCTTACCTGCCATTGAGAAATTTTTGGCATGCACATCCTCCTTTACTTATATACTTTTCGTCCCTTCTATAATCGTCTCTTCGTCCCTCTACTGCTCAGGTTTTTCATATTGTGCCCGATTCACGACCATGATAACATTCAGGCCTCTGGGATTTTGTTCAGTGTTACTCGGCAAAGATCCAGTAGGACAAGTAGACAGTTGGGTTGCTATATGAGCCATCTGAGTCTCCAACTTCTACAGCATAGCTTCCTGATTATGTAACCTAGCTTCTGTACTAGCCACGTACTTCATCATTATCTCCTCAAAGCTCGACTTCTGCACATCTTTCTTAGGTTGAATCTGTCAGTTCTTATTGTAGGTGTTGTTGTATGAGTAGTATGGTAGTCGTCCTTGATTTTCTGCAAAATTAGCCGCTTCAACTTCAAACAACTGTTGTTCTTCTTGCAGATTCCCTTGTACTTGAGTCGTTGGCGCTACTTTCATAAGTTCCACGTGGTGTGTTAGAGCGTTAATATTTGCATTCAGGGCCATTAAAGCATCGACCACTAGAACTCCAGCCTCCTTCTCCTTCTTCACATCTGGTCATTCAATATTACTCTCTGCCATATTACCAATGACCTCCAATGCATCTGCCGGTGTTTTCCTGAATAAAATTCCACTAGCAGCAGAATCCAACATGGATCGAACAAACCGATCATCCCCTTGTATAATGAAGAGATTTTCTCTCCTTTTGCTTGAATGAGATGATGTCAGAGAATAATTTTGCCATCTTCGTAGGAGGAAAATTCTTTTTCAAAAAAGTTTGATCAAGTTGGGTCCACGTAGTGATAGAACCCGCCATTCCATTTCTTTGCCTTGAAGAGAGAATGGGAATAACCGCAGTTGCACTGCATCAAATGTTACCCCATTAACCTTGAACGTGTCGCAGATAAAAAAACGCTCGAGATGAGCGTAAGGATCTTCCAAAGATGTGCCCCCAAATCTTGCTTGCAACTGAATCATATGAATAATTGAAGGCCTCAATTCAAATTTATTCGCCTCCACAGTAGGTCAAACGATGCTAGAGCCGTATCCTTCAGTAGGTGGACGAATCAAATCAAGAACAATTCTATTATCAGCCATATCTTCCTCTGAATCAGATTTTGTCTCAAGTTCAAGATTGATAGATCTCCTGGCCTTTCGGATCCTACTGAGCGTGCGTTTGATCTCTAAGTCAAGTGGTAGTAGCTCCCTAGATCAAATTTTATGCATGCACAACAGATAGTACCTGAAAATTACCAATGAAAAGAATAAAATTCAGAATTTAATAAAGTAAAATAAAGTCTAATCTCAAGTGAAATAAAAATTCTGATATCAAAACAGTCCCCAGCAACGACTCCAAAAACTTGACTGCTTAAATCGGTGTGATAAAAATCTACTAGAAAGCGTACCAGGTCAATCTCAAGAAGCTTAGACTTTTATCATCATCAACTGAAGAAAAGTTTGATAAGAACTTGAGATCTTATCAGTGTAAATCTAGGAGTTACATCTTAGGCGATTGATAAGTCCTAACTTGGATCTGGTGTATTACAAGACTTTGTAATAACCAAAGTCTTCTAGTGTATCCTTCCCGTGAGGAAGAAGGGGTGACGTAGAAGATTGATCTCCAAACATCCATAAATATATTTGTGTTCATTTACGTTACTGCATTACACTACTTTTAATCTTCATCGCCTATCTTAGTGAGAATTGTTTCCGCCCTATTTTAGTAGTTCTTATTTATCTAGGAAGCTAAAAGAAAAATCGGTTGAGTAGACTAATATCTGCTCAATCACTGTCTCTTTTAAAGTAAAATTTTATAAGTACACCCCCCTCTACACAGATATTTGATCCCCAATAAGTGGTATTAGAGGGGGTTTTTCTCTTAGCTGTTGATATTCATCATGACTTTGATAAATAAAATCCCTATGTTTTCTAAGGAAGATTATGATGACTGAAAAATACGTATGCAGGCACATCTTTCTACTCAAGATGATGATATGTGGTACGTCATCACCGATGGACTTATGAAGATTCTCAAAATCAATACTGCTATAGCCATATCAGGAGGCGAACCACAGATGATTGAGAAACCCAGAGCAGAATGGAGCACTGAGGACAAGAAGAAAGCAAATCTTGATAACGTAACTAAAGATATATTGTACAAGACGCAGGAAAAAAACATGTTTAGCAAGATCAAGACGTGTTCTACCACCAAAGAAAACCTGGGAGAATCTTACTCAACTGTGCGAAGGAAACAATCAAACCAAAGAAAACAAACTCACCATAGCCATTCAGGAATTTGACAATGCCAAAATGAAAACAGGAGAAACCATGGCCGAGTTTGATGAAAGATTTAGTAATATTGATTGTGAACTTATTTCACTCGGTAAAATATACACTAATTGTGAAATTGATTTGAAGGCTATGTGAGCACTGCCTAGAGAATGAGACGTCGAGATCGTAGCCATGAGAGAATAAAAAGATCTAAACAAATTAGAGCTTCATGACTTATTTGCAGATCTCAAGGCATACGAGTTTGAACTCGAAATAAGAATAGAGGAAGAACCATCTGTCTCAAATCCCACCAAGGCATTGACATCAACTATATCACCTTAACCAACCGAGGAAGCATCAGTAAAGAAGACAGCTGAGCAGATGAGTAGTGAAGCAATGTCCCTCTTCATAAAAAGGTTCAGTAAGTTTATGCATAAGAATAAAATAAAGTTTAACAAACCTTATTACAAACAAGACCATACAGAGGATGGTCCTGCGTGTTTTATCTGTGGCAAGAAAGGCCACTTCATTGAAGAATGCTCTAAGCCCAAGAATGATGAGAAAAAGTTGCACTATGAGAAGACGAAAGGAAAAGAAGGAAGAAGAACGTTCAGAAAGAAGAAGGAACAAAGATTACTAGTTGCAGATGAAGGAAAAATAAAATGGGCAAAAACAGAATCAGAATCATCTGGCACAGATAGCTCATCCAAGGAAAGTGAAGAAGAGCAGGTTCAATGTCTTATGGCTAACTCTCAGAATGAGGAAGAAGATACTGAGGTATTTGTTGGAAAACGGTGTTCAGATCAATCAGAATTGATACCCGGTGCAGCGGAAGTTTTAAAATTTTATATGGAACGATTCCATATCATGGGTATCAAAACTTTACGATTAAATTGTGCGTGTAAAAATTAAATAACAATTAAATTTTTACCTTGAATCTCGAAACGAGATTATGGACACCAACAGATAACTCTGCTCTTGTTGTATATCCCAGGAACTGATGGACGAACAATTCTTCAATCAGGTCCACGAACAGAAGTTTAATCCCTCTGATAGATTGCACTAGAAAATCTATCAGAAGTTTATACGAAGAGAATCTAAAAATGTCCATCTCTATGTCATTTTAGGAAATCTTACTCTTCTACTCTGATATAAGAAGTCCCACTTCTTTATTCACTAAATTTAACTCTTTAAATTTAATTATCTCAACGGGGATTAAAAATCAATTACTTGTGTGACCCTCAATGGTTCAGGGATACAGCTAGCCGTGGGCTCACAACTCCTTGTGACTCGGAACAACAATTTCCGACTTGCCCATCGAATCATGGTAAGAGCGCCTAGCAACATCGCCCCATGATTCCCTAGGTATCACTTATAGTTCCTGCATGAACCAATAGATTTTGGTTAGCGTACAGTACGGTCCCTTCATCCATATATCCCGATCGAATCAACAACCATTGGTAAATCGAGAGTCGTTCGAGATTCGATAACTATGCAATGCATCTTGAAGATCAAATAGTGACATCGCATGTGCTACTAAGAAACCATTTCTTAAAAACACATCATGTACTCTGGCCAGAGATTCGTCACACTAATATCTCCTCAGATTGCATAGGATATCCACACTAGCAAGTATGTGGTTAATCCTTGACAACAAAGCATCGACTCCTATATGTGTCGTAACTGTACCCAATCCCGACACCTGATGACCCCAATAGAGTCGATAAACGAGTGAAAGTACAGTACTAGCATATAGAGTCTCAATGATGTTTCAAGTAGTAAGGACTAATGGTGTACAACCAAAACCGCGGACTTTATCCACTCGATAAGTGATAACCACTTGGAAAGTCCGGATAGGGTAGTTCGATCATTCATCATATGAATATCCATTTGCATGCTTTGAACATCTCTATGTTCCATACCAATGAAACGTGGTACTCGGCATCGCAAATGCTAGTCTCAATCTCGAGCGATCCTTATCCTTATTAACGGACAGCTCAATCGACTAGGAACTGTTTAGAATATACAGTGACTATAAGATATGTTTCATGATAGCCATCCCCATGTGCCACCACATCTTACATACACTATAGTATATTCAAGGTCTTCATCTAAACATCTTATAGTATGTCACAACATAATAATATGATAAAAGATAAAGTAAACGCCATTATAAAAGTGTAAATTATATTAAACAAAAGATTGTTTATACATAGAGTCATAAAACCCTTAGCCACAAGTTGGCTCACTGGGCACCCACTCTTTCAATCTCCCACTTGCCCTAAAGCCAACTAGTCATACTACGTAGTCCCATTGCTTCGCGATGTTTGTCAAATAATGGTCCTGGCAAGGGCTTAGTAAGTGGATCAGCGATATTGTCTGCAGAGGCCACTCTCTCGACAGTGATGTCACCTCTTTCCACGATCTCCCGGATGATGTGGTATTTCCTCAGTACGTGTTTGGATCTTTGATGAGACCTTGGTTCCTTTGCCTGAGCAACGGCACCCGTGTTGTCACAGTACACCGGGACTGGACCAACAGCTTCAGGAATGACGCCCAACTCTTGGACGAAATTCCTCATCCAAACGGCCTCTTTAGCAGCAGCTGATGCCGCAATGTATTCTGCCTCAGTTGTGGAATCCGCTGTGGTGTCCTGCTTCGAACTCTTCCAAGAGACAGCACCGCCATTGAGCATGAACACAAATCCAGAGGTTGACTTCGAGTCATCCACGTCACTTTGGAAGCTAGAGTCGGTATAGCCTTCCAATTTCAGTTCTCTTCCTCCATAAACCATGAACATATTCTTAGTCCTTCGCAAGTACTTAAGAATGTCCTTCACGGCTTTCCAATGCATTTGACCGGGATTGGCTTGATATCTGCTCGTGACACTCAGAGCAAATGCTACATCCGGTCTGGTAGATATCATCCCATACATGATACTACCTATGGCTGACGCATATGGTACATGTGTCATTTTCTCTATCTCTTCATCAGTCTTGGGACACATGGACTTGGATAGAGAAACTCCATGACACATAGGTAGATGTCCTCTCTTGGACCCATCCATTGAAAACCTTTTCAATATAGTGTCGATGTAGGTTGCTTGAGTGAGTCCTATCATTCTCTTAGATCTATCTCTATAGATCTGTATCCCTAGAATATAGGATGCCTCACCCAAATCCTTCATCGAGAATCTACCTGATAACCATATCTTTGTTGACTGCAACATCCCTACGTCATTCCCAATGAGTAGGATGTCATCAACATAAAGTACTAAGAATGTCACAGCATCCTTAACTACTTTCTTGTACACGCACGGTTCCTCCGGGTTCTTGATGAAACCAAAATCCTTTATTGTTTCATCAAATTTCTGGTTCCAACTTCTTGATGCTTGTTTGAGACCATAGATTGATTTCTGAAGCTTGCATACCTTATGCTCGCTTCCCATGGATGTGTATCCCTCAGGCTGCGTCATATAGATCTCTTCCTTAATGTTTCCATTAAGAAATGCAGTCTTCACATCCATTTGCCATATCTCATAGTCATACCAAGCAGCTATGGCAATAAGGATTCTTATGGACTTGAACATTGCAACTGGTGAAAAGGTTTCATCATAGTCAACTCCTTGTCTTTGAGTATAACCTTTCGCCACCAATCGTGCCTTGTAGGTCAATACCTTACCATCAGGCCCAAGCTTTCTCTTGTAGATCCATTTACACCCTATTGGAACAATTCCATCGGGAGGATCTACTAAAGACCAAACTTGGTTTGTATGCATCGAATCTATTTCCGACTGCATAGCTTTAAGCCATAAATTTGAATCCGCATCAGAAATTGCTTCCTTGAAGTTTCTTGGATCACATCCAACGTCGGGTTCATCTTGATCCCCTTCAAGAAGAAGACCATATCGAATAGGAGGTCTAGAAGTCCTCTCGGATCTTCTAGGTATAGGCGTGTCCTCTGAAGATACTTGAGGTATGGGATCATTATTTTGTATTTCGGGTTCTTCTCGAATTTCTTCGAGTTCCATCATCTCGCCTTTCTTATCCAATAAGAACTCCTTCTCCAAGAAGGTGGCATTCCTTGAAACAAACACTTTTGTTTCAGTAGGATGATAGAAATAATATCTGATTGAATTCTTCGGATACCCTACAAAATAACATAAGGTGGATCGACTATCCAACTTATCTCCCACTGTCTGCTTCACGTAAGCTGGACATCCCCAAATCCTCAAGTACGAATACTTAGGAGTTTTGCCATTCCATAACTCGTATGGTGTTTTATCCACTGCTTTGGTGTGGACGTTGTAAAACAACAAAACGGCCGTTTCAAGCGCGTAGCCCCAAAACGATGGTGGGAGCTCAGTGAAGCTCATCATGGATCGAACCATGTCCAACAAGGTTCTATTACGACGCTCCAAAACACCATTCAGCTGTGGTGTCATAGGAGGAGTCCACTGAGAGAGAATCTCATTCTCTTTTAGATAGTCCAAAAACTCGGTACTCAAGTATTCTCCACCTCGATCCGATCGAAGTGCTTTAATACTTTTACCTAGTTTGTTTTCTACTTCAAGCTTGAATTCTTTGAACTTTTCAAATGCTTCAGACTTATATTTCATTAAATATAAATACCCATACCTTGAATAATCATCAGTAAAGGTAATGAAGTAGGTGTGGCCAAATTGAGTACCAATTCTAAATGGACCACAAACATCTGTATGGATCAAATCCAATAGATTTTGACTACGCTCAGGTTTCCCCTTGAATGGAGATTTAGTCATTTTTTCTTTCAGGCAGGATTCACAAGTAGGTAGAGAGTTAATATCAGACATATCAAACATGCCCTCTCCCACTAGCTTGTTCATCCTCCTTGAGGAAATATGACCTAGCCTAGCATGCCAAATATTTGCCGGGTTTTGACTATCGATTTTCCTTTTGTTCGTTGTTACCGGTTTATCAACATAATTTATTGGAACGTCTTTTAATTTTAAGTTATATAGATCGTTTTGAAGTTGTCCATTTCCAATCAAACATTCATTCTTGTAAATATTGCAAATCCCATTCACAAAATTGCAAGAAAAACCATCTCTATCAAGCATAGAAACAAAAATAATGTTTTTAATCAAGTCTGAAACAAATAAAACATCTCTCAAAAGTAACTTAAAATCGTTCTGCAAAATTAAATAAATGTCTCCCACAGCTTTGGCTTCAACTCTAGAACCATTTCCGAGCCTCAGCTAGGTCTCACCCATTCTAAGCTTGCGACTTCTTGTCATCACCTGCAAATCATTGCAAATGTGAGATCCACATCCGGTATCCAATACCCAAGAAGTAGTATTAAGTGAAACATTTATTTTAATATAAAACATACCCTTCGCAGTTTGCAACTGCTCTAGATATTCCTTGCAGTTACGTTTCCAATGACCGGGTTTCTTGCAGTGATGGAAAACATCCTTGGACTTTTCCATGTTTGAAGCCTTTGTCTTGTTCTTCTTCTCGGGTCCGGTTTTCTTGGATGGGGTAGAACGTTTCTTATCGTTTGTACTTGGCCCCTTCTTAGCAGAAGAAGAGGAGCCCACCAAGAGAACCGGTTTATCCTTCTTTAAAGTGGCTTCATAAGTTACAAGCATATTGACCATCTCTTCAAGGGAGGCCTCTATCTTGTTCATATTGAAATTCACCACAAAACCGTCAAACGATGAAGGAAGAGAGAGAAGTAATAAGTCCACATTGAGTTCATGCTCCAATACCAAATCAAGCGTTACCAACTTCTGAATGAGCCAAATCACGCGTATCCCATGATCACGGACCGAAGTCCCTTCACGCATGCGACACGTCATTAACTCTTTTACAGTAGCGAACCTTTCAGCTCTCGATTGAGCCCCAAAAAGTTCCTTGAGTTGCACGTAAATGTCAGCAGCATTCACAGTATCCTCAAATCGCCTCTGGAGTTCATCAGACATCGAAGCTTGCATATAGCATTTGGCCTTGATATCATGGTCCCACCATTTATCAAGTTTGGCCAACTCTTCCGGACTTATATCAGCTGGTGCTTCCTTCGGAGGAGATTTTTCTAACACGTAGAACATCTTCTCCGAGGTCAAGACAATCTTCAACTTACGGAACCATTCCGTATAGTTTGCGCCAGTCAGTTTATTTTGTTCGAGAATAGAGAATAGTGGATTGCGCGAATTCATCTTAATGAAATACTGAAAAGAAACAGAAAATAATCAGTGATTGTTTAATTAATTTACTAAGACATAAAATAGGCGAAATTTATTTTATGAATCTCACTCCCACTATTTTAACGATTTCACTACCCTCTAATGAAAACGGGAAACTGTTTTCCTTAGTGGGAACATGAAGTTCAATTGACAAACTATGGTCCCGAATAATATCAGCCAACCATAATTTTCAAAAGGTAGAGCCCAATTGCTTCCAAAGCAACCTCCACGTTTTTACCTCATGTCCAATAAGGGCCCAATAATATGACGCCGTTTATTGTGACACGTCAAGATGACCAATCAATATTAAGTTGTGATGGACGGTCGCCATGTGGATCCTCAATAATATGAGCAAATCCCATGGGAGTTCCACCCAACTTACAACATGTGTCGATCCAATGTACAACTTTTCGACGAACGGGCTCCCCCAATAATATAAGTCGGACCGTATCCGCAGGTAGCATCTCATACATTGATCGTTGATGGAAGGTAGGAACATTTAAACAATATTTAAATTTCCTTTATTTATCTTGATATCAATTTTAAATCATATTTAAAATGAGGGATTTTAATTTTGAAAATTTGTCTCATCATTTAAAATTTGTATGCTTGCGGGATTCATACAATTTAGTCTAAACATGCATACAACGATAATATCATATATTATATTTTAGGATGATCGATTCCATTACTAATCGACCCGTGGTTGCCAATCACGAGTCTAAGTACAATCCTAGGTGATATGCAAGTATGCAATGCAATCCTATTACATTGTGCTTCCAATTTACATTTCTTCAGTCTTTATTGTCTGCTGGGCCCACCTCCGTCTTCAAATCTTCATCTCCCACTAAGTATAATGTATTTACAATAAATAACTATGACAAGTAGGGGATACATTTTAAGGGGTGGGAACGGGCCATAAACCAGGCCCACTTTTATTACATATGACAATTCATATTGGGCCATAAACCAGGCCCATTAATAAATCCAACAACAATAAAAACAAATGTAAATTCCCTAACATGTATACCTACAAAATTGGTTATGGCAATCGATCATCCTTATCCAATAATATTTAATTCAAAATTAATTTATTGGATAACATGCAATGGCAATTAAATTAAAAAGGATAAAATGATATTCCATATATAAAATCTTATTTTACATACAAAATCATATTTTACCTTTTTATCAAATAAAATTATATTTTACATATAAAATCCAATTTTATACATAAAATCATATTTTACTCAATATTTTCATAAGATCATATCTTATCATCAATTGTACCAAAAATAATTAATTTCATAAAATCTGATTTAACGGATAAAATCTATAAATTTTCCAAAAATTTAAATTTATCCAAAAATCAATTTTAAAATTTTCGGACTCAAACAATTCGATCTGATGCCTCGTGATCTTATCAAAAACATTTTTCGATCGGATCAAACACTAAAATTTCAAAAATTCAAAATTTTCAAAAAACAATTTTTAATTTTTCCGGGCTGCCCGGGACAATCCTGGGCAGCCCGCCGCTGCCCATGGGCAGCGCCGAGAGCTGCCCTGGGCAGCGCCGTGCGCTGCCCTTGTGCAGCGATCCAATCGCTGCCCTTTTCTTGCCCGTCAAAAATTTAATTTTTTAGAAATTTGTTTTGTTTCAAAAACCGAGGCTTAAAAATTTTGTACAATTGATTAATTTAATCGCTTGATCTGAGCAACCTGGCTTTGATACCACTGTTGGAAAACGGTGTTCATATCAATCAGAATTGATACCCGGTGCAGCGGAAGTTTTAAAATTTTATATGGAACGATTCCATATCATGGGTATCAAAACATTACGATTAAATTGTGCGTGTAAAAATTAAATAACAATTTAATTTTTACCTTGAATCTCGAAACGAGATTATGGACACCAACAGATAACTCTGCTCTTGTTGTATATCCCAGGAACTGATGGACGAACAATTCTTCAATCAGGTCCACGAACAGAAGTTTAATCCCTCTGATAGATTGCACTAGAAAATTTATCAGAAGTTTCTACGAAGAGAATTAACGAATTTGATCCGTTAAACCAGACTGCAAATTCAAAATTCACAGGCTGGTTTTTCGACAGAGAGAGGAGAGGGGCGGCGGCCACTAGAGAGAAAACCCTAGTGTTTTTCGAAAATTATGCCTCTGTTATGTAATTTCTGTACAACAATAACTTATTTATAATGTGGGCTGCTAACAGCCTAGGGCCCATTAGTCATAAGTTCAAGCCTGACAAGCAAAGCCCGCATGTTCAGAAATTAATATAAAATTCATCGTGACTCAGATTGATAAACCAATTTCACCAATGTGCACAGAAACCATTTCTGCATCTTTTAAAGTCAAGATAAATTTTCTGAATCCGAATTCAGTGATTTCCAAAAATGCCCATCCCTATGTCATTTTAGGAAATCTTACTCTTCTACTCTGATATAAGAAGTCCCACTTCTTTATTCACTAAATTTAACTTTTTAAATTTAATTATCTCAATGGGGATTAAAAATCCATTACTTGTGTGACCCTCAATGGTTCAGGGATACAGCTAGCCGTGGGCTCACAACTCCTTGTGACTCGGAACAACAATTTCCGACTTGCCCATCGAATCATGGTAAGAGCGCCTAGCAACATCGCCCCATGATTCCCTAGGTATCACTGATAGTGCCTGCAAGAACCAATAGATTTTGGTTAGTGTACAGTACGGTCCCTTCATCCATATATCCCGATCGAATCAACAACCATTGGTAAATCGAGAGTCGTTCGAGATTCGATAACTATGCAATGCATCTTGAAGATCAAATAGTGACATCGCATGTTCTACTAAGAAACCATTTCTTAAAAACACATCATGTACTCTGGCCAGAGATTCGTCACACTAATATCTCCTCAGATTGCATAGGATATCCACACTAGCAAGTATGTGGTGAATCCTTGACAACAAAGCATCGAATCCTATATGTGTCGTAACTGTACCCAATCCCGACACCTGATGACCCCAATAGAGTCGGTAAACGAGTCAAAGTACAGTACTAGCATATAGAGTCTCAATGATGTTTCAAGTAGTAAGGACTAATGGTGTACAACCAAAACCGCGGACTTTATCCACTCGATAAGTGATAACCACTTGGAAAGTCCGGATAGGGTAGTTCGATCATTTATCGTATGAATATCCATTTGCATGCTTTGAACATCTCTATGTTCCATACCAATGAAACGTGGTACTCGGCATCGCAAATGCTAGTCTCAATCTCGAGCGATCCTTATCCTTATTAACGGACGGCTCAATCGACTAGGAACCGTTTAGAATATACAGTGACTATAAGATGTGTTTCATGATAGCCATCCCCATGTGCCACCACATCTTACATACACTATAGTATATTCAAGGTCTTCATCTAAACATCTTATAGTATGTCACAACATAATAATATGATAAAAGATAAAGTAAACGCCATTATAAAAGTGTAAATTATATTAAACAAAAGATTGTTTATACATAGAGTCATAAAAGCCCTTAGCCACAAGTTGGCTCACCGGGCACCCACTCTTTCAATCTCCCACTTGCCCTAAAGCCAACTAGTCATACTACGTAGTCCCATTGCTTCGCGATGTTTATCAAATAATGGTCCTGGCAAGGGCTTAGTAATTGGATCAGCGATATTTTCTGTAGAGGCCACTCTCTCGACAGTGATGTCACCTCTTTCCACGATCTCCCGGATGATGTGGTATTTCCTCAGTACGTGTTTGGATCTTTGATGAGACCTTGGTTCCTTTGCTTGAGCAATGGCACCCGTGTTGTCACAGTACACCGGGACTGGACCAACAGCTTCAGGAATGACGCCCAACTCTTGGACGAAATTCCTCATCCAAACGGCCTCTTTAGCGGCAACTGATGCCGCAATGTATTCTGCCTCAGTGGTGGAATCCGGTGTGGTGTCCTGCTTGAAACTCTTCCAAGAGACAGCACCGCCATTGAGCATGAACACAAATCCAGAGGTTGCCTTCGAGTCATCCACGTCACTTTGGAAGCTAGAGTCGGTATAGCCTTCCAATTTTAGTTCTCTTCCTCCATAAACCATGAACATATTCTTAGTCCTTCGCAAGTACTTAAGAATGTCCTTCACGGCTTTCCAATGCATTTGACCGGGATTGGCTTGATATCTGATCATGACACTCAGAGCAAATGCTACATCCGGTCTGGTAGATATCATCCCATACATGATACTACCTATGGCTGACGCATATGGTACATGTGCCATTTTCTCTATCTCTTCATCAGTCTTGGGACACATGGACTTGGATAGAGAAACTCCATGACACATAGGTAGATGTCCTCTCTTGGACCCATCCATTGAAAACCTTTTCAATATAGTGTCGATGTAGGTTTCTTGAGTGAGTCCTATCATTCTCTTAGATCTATCTCTATAGACCTGTATCCCTAGAATATAGGATGCCTCACCCAAATCCTTCATCGAGAATCTACTTGATAACCATATCTTTGTTGACTGCAACATCCCTACGTCATTCCCAATGAGTAGGATGTCATCAACATAAAGTACTAAGAATGTCACAGCATCCTTAACTACTTTCTTGTACACGCACGGTTCCTCCGGGTTCTTGATGAAACCAAAATCCTTTATTGTTTCATCAAATTTCTGGTTCCAATTTCTTGATGCTTGTTTGAGACCGTAGATTGATCTCTGAAGCTTGCATACCTTATGCTCGCTTCCCATGGATGTGTATCCCTCAGGCTGCGTCATATAGATCTCTTCCTTAATGTTTCCATTAAGAAATGCATTCTTCACATCTATTTGCCATATCTCATAGTCATACCAAGCAGCTATGACAATAAGGATTCTTATGGACTTGAACATTGCAACTTGTGAAAAGGTTTCATCATAGTCAACTCCTTGTCTTTGAGTATAATCTTTCGCCACCAATCCTGCCTTGTAGGTCAATACCTTACCATCAGGCCCAAGCTTTCTCTTGTAGATCCATTTACACCCTATTGGAATAATTCCATCGGGAGGATCTACTAAAGACCAAACTTGGTTTGTATGCATCGAATCTATTTCCAACTGCATAGCTTCAAGCCATAAATTTGAATCCGCATCAGAAATTGCTTCCTTGAAGTTTATTGGATCACATCCAACGTCGGGTTCATCTTGATCCCCTTCAAGAAGAAGACCATATCGAATAGGAGGTCTAGAAGTCCTCTCGGAACTTCTAGGTATAGGCGTGTCCTATGAATATTCTTGAGGCATGGGATCATTATTTTGTATTTCGGGTTCTTCTCGAATTTCTTCGAGTTCCATCATCTCGCCTTTCTTATCCAATAAGAACTCCTTCTCCAAGAAGGTGGCATTCCTTGAAACAAACACTTTTGTTTCAGTAGGATGATAGAAATAATATCCGATTGAATTCTTCAGATACCCTACAAAATAACATAAGGTGGATCGACTATCCAACTTATCTCCCACTGTCTGCTTCACGTAAGCTGGACATCCCCAAATCCTCAAGTACGAATACTTAGGAGTTTTGCCATTCCATAACTCGTATGGTGTTTTATCCACTGCTTTGGTGTGGACGTTGTTCAACAACAAAACCGCCGTTTCAAGCGCGTAGCCCCAAAACGATGGTGGGAGCTCAGTGAAGCTCATCATGGATCGAACCATGTCCAACAAGGTTCTATTACGACGCTCCGAAACACCATTCAGCTGTGGTGTCATAGGAGGAGTCCACTGAGAGAGAATCTCATTCTCTTTTAGATAGTCCAAAAACTCGGTACTCAAGTATTCTCCACCTCGATCCGATCGAAGTGCTTTAATACTTTTACCTAGTTTGTTTTCTACTTCAGCCTTGAATTCTTTGAACTTTTCAAATGCTTCAGACTTATATTTCATTAAATATGAATACCCATACCTTGAATAATCATCAGTAAAGGTAATGAAGTAGGTGTGGCCAAATTGAGTACCAATTCTAAATGGACCACAAACATCTGTATGGATCAAATCCAACAGATTTTGACTACGCTCAGGTTTTCCCTTGAATGGAGATTTAGTCATTTTTCCTTTCAGGCAGGATTCACAAGTAGGTAGAGAGTTAATATCAGACATATCAAACATGCCCACTCCCACTAGCTTGTTCATCCTCCTTGAGGAAATATGACCTAGCCTAGAATGCCAAATATTTGCCGGGTTTTGACTATCGATTTTCCTTTTGTTCGTTGTTACCGGTTTATCAACATAATTTATTGGAACGTCTTTTAATTTATATATATCGTTTTCAAGTTGTCCATTTCCAATCAAACATTCATTCTTGTAAATATTGCAAATCCCATTCACAAAATTGCAAGAAAAACCATCTCTATCAAGCATAGAAACATAAATAATGTTTTTAATCAAGTTTGGAACAAATAAAACATCTCACAAAAGTAACTTAAAATCGTTCTGCAAAATTAAATAAATGTCTCCCACAGCTTTGGCTTCAACTCTAGAACCATTTCCGAGCCTCAGCTAGGTCTCACCCATTCTAAGCTTGCGACTTCTTGTCATCACCTGCAAATCATTGCAAATGTGAGATCCACATCCGGTATCCAATACCCAAGAAGTAGTATTAAGTGAAACATTTATTTTAATATAAAACATACCCTTCGCAGTTCGCAACTGCTCTAGATATTCCTTGCAGTTACGTTTCCAATGACCGGGTTTCTTGCAGTGATGGAAAACATCCTTGGACTTTTCCATGTTTGAAGCCTTTGTCTTGTTCTTCTTCTCGGGTCCGGTTTTCTTGGATAGGGTAGAACGTTTCTTACCCTTTGTACTTGGCCCCTTCTTAGCAGAAGAAGAGGAGCCCACCAAGAGAACCGGTTTATCCTTTTTTAAAGTGCCTTCATAAGTTACAAGCATATTGACCATCTTTTCAAGGGAGGCCTCTATCTTGTTCATATTGAAATTCACCACAAAACCGTCAAACGATGAAGGAAGAGAGAGAAGTAATAAGTCCGCATTGAGTTCATGCTCCAATACGAAATCAAGCGTTACCAACTTCTGAATGAGCCAAATCACGCGTATCCCATGATCACGGACCGAAGTCTCTTCACGCATGCGACACGTCATTAACTCTTTTACAGTAGCGAACCTTTCAGCTCTTGATTGAGCCCCAAAAAGTTCCTTGAGTTGCACGTGAATGTCAGCAGCATTCATAGTATCCTCAAGTCGCCTCTGGAGTTCATCAGACATCGAAGCTTGCATCTAGCATTTGGCCTTGATATCATGGTCCCACCATTTATCAAGTTTGGCCAACTCTTCCGGACTTATATCAGCTGGTGCTTCCTTCGGAGGAGATTTTTCTAACACGTAGAACATCTTCTCCGAGGTCAAGACAATCTTCAACTTACGGAACCATTCCGTATAGTTTGCCCAGTCAGTTTATTTTGTTCGAGAATAGAGAATAGTGGATTGCGCGAATTCATCTTAATGAAATACTGAAAAGAAACAGAAAATAATCAGTGATTGTTTAAATAATTTACTAAGACATAAAATAGGCGAAATTTATTTTATGAATCTCACTCACACTATTTTAACGATTTCACTATCCTCAAGTGAAAACGGGAAACTGTTTTCCTTAGTGGGAACATGGAGTCCAATTGACAAACTATGGTCCCGAATAATATCAGCCAACCATAATTTTCAAAAGGTAGAGCCCAATTGCTTCCAAAGCAACCTCCACATTTTTACCTCATGTCCAATAAGGGCCCAATAATATGACGCCGTTTATTGTGACACGTCAAGATGACCCATAAATATTAAGTTGTGATGGACGGTCGCCATGTGGATCCCCAATAATATGAGCAAATCCCATGGGAGTTCCACCCAACTTACAACATGTGTCGATCCAATGTACAGCTTTCCGACGAACGGGCCCCCCCAATAATATGAGCCGGACCGTATCCGCGGGTAGCATCTCATACATTGATCGTTGATGGAAGGTAGGAACATTTAAACAATATTTAATTTTCCTTTATTTATCTTGATATCAATTTTAAATCATATTTAAAATGAGTAATTTTAATTTTGAAAATTTGTCTCATCATTTAAAATTTGTATGCTTGCGGGATTCATACAATTTAGTCTAAACATGCATACAACGATAATATCATATATTATATTTTAGGATGATCGATTCCATTACTAATCGACCCGTGGTTGCCAATCACGAGTCTAAGTCCAATCCTAGGTGATATGCAAGTATTCAATGCAATCCTATTACATTGTGCTTCCAATTTACATTTCTTCAGTCTTTATTATCTGCTGGGCCCACCTCCGTCTTCAAATCTTCATCTCCCACTAAGTATAATGTATTTACAATAAATAACTATGACAAGTAGGGGACACATTTTAAGGGGTGGGAACGGGCCATAAACCAGGCCCACTTTTATTACATATGACAATTCATATTGGGCCATAAACCAGGCCCATTAATAAATCCAACAACAAAAAAAAACAAATGTAAATTCCCTAACATACACCTACAAAATTGATCATGGCAATCGATCATCCTTATCCAATAATATTTAATTCAAAATTAATTTATTGGATAACATGCAATGGCAATTAAATTAAAAAGGATAAAATCATATTCCATATATAAAATCTTATTTTACATACAAAATCATATTTTACCTTTTTATCAAATAAAACCATATTTTACATATAAAATCCAATTTTATACATAAAATCATATTTTACTCAATATTTTCATAAGATCATATCTTATCATCAATTGTACCAAAAATAATTAATTTCATAAAATCTGATTTAACGGATAAAATCTATAAATTTTCCAAAAATTTAAATTTATCCAAAAATCAATTTTAAAATTTTCGGACTCGAACAATTCGATCCGATGCCTCGTGATCTTATCAAAAAATTTTTTCGATCGGATCAAACACTAGAATTTTAAAAATTCAAAATTTTCAAAAAACAATTTTTAATTTTTTCGGGCTGCCCGGGACAATCCTGGGCAGCCCGTGCCCTGACCGGGCGCAGGCTGGGCAGCCCGCCGCTGCCCATTGGGCAGCGACGATCGCTGCCCTTTTCTTGCCTGTCAAAAATTTAATTTTTTAAAAATTAGTTTTGTTTCAAAAACCGAGGCTTAAAAATTTTGTACAATCGATTAATTTAATCGCTTGATCTGAGCAACCTGGCTTTGATACCACTGTTGGAAAACGGTGTTCAGATCAATCAGAATTGATACCCGGTGCAGCGGAAGTTTTAAAATTTTATATGGAACGATTCCATATCATGGGTATCAAAACATTACGATTAAATTGTGCGTGTAAAAATTAAATAACAATTAAATTTTTACCTTGAATCTCGAAACGAGATTATGGACACCAACAGATAACTCTGCTCTCGTTTTATATCCCAGGAACTGATGGACGAACAATTCTTCAATCAGGTCCACGAACAGAAGTTTAATCGCTCTGATAGATTGCACTAGAAAATCTATCAGAAGTTTCTACGAAGAGAATTAACGAATTTGATCCGTTAAACCAGACTGCAAATTCAAAATTCACAGGCTGGATTTTCTGACAGAGAGAGGAGAGGGGCGGCGGCCACTAGAGAGAAAATCCTAGTGTTTTTCGAAAATTATGCCTCTGTTATGTAATTTTTGTACTGCAATAACTTATTTATAATGTGGGCTGCTAACAGCTTAGGGCCCATTAGTCATAAGTTCAAGCCTGACAAGCAAAGCCCGCATGTTCAGAAATTAATATAAAATTCATCATGACTCAGATTGATAAAACAATTTCACCAATGTGCACAGAAACCATTTCTGCATCTTTTAAAGTCAAGATAAATTTTCTGAATCCGAATTCAGTGATTTCCAAAAATGTCCATCCCTATGTCATTTTAGGAAATCTTACTCTTCTACTCTGATATAAGAAGTCCCACTTCTTTATTCACTAAATTTAACTCTTTAAATTTAATTATCTCAACGAGGATTAAAAATCCATTACTTGTGTGACCCTCAATGGTTCAGGGATACAACTAACCATGGGCTCACAACTTCTTGTGACTCGGAACAACAATTTCCAACTTACCCATCGAATCATGGTAAGAGCGCCTAGCAACATCGCCCCATGATTCCCTAAGTATCACTGATAGTGCCTGCAAGAACCAATAGATTTTGGTTAGCGTACAGTACGGTCCCTTTATCCATATATCCCGATCAAATCAACATCCATTGGTAAATTGAGAGTCGTTCGAGATTCGATAACTATGCAATGCATCTTGAAGATCAAATAGTGACATCGCATGTGCTACTAAGAAACCATTTCTTAAAAACACATCATGTACTCTGGCCAGAGATTCGTCACACTAATATCTCCTCAGATTGCATAGGATATCCACACTAGCAAGTATGTGGTGAATCCTTGACAACAAAGCATCGACTCCTATATGTGTCGTAACTGTATCCAATCCCAACACCTGATGACCCCAATAGAGTCGGTAAACGAGTCAAAGTACAGTACTAGCATATAGAGTCTCAATGATGTTTCAAGTAGTAAGGACTAATGGTGTACAACCAAAACCACAGACTTTATCCACTCGATAAGTGATAACTACTTGGAAAGTCCGGATAGGGTAGTTCGATCATTCATCGTATGAATATCCATTTGCATGCTTTGAACATCTCTATGTTCCATACCAATGAAACGTGGTACTCGGCATCGCAAATGCTAGTCTCAATCTCGAGCGATCCTTATCCTTATTAACGGACGGCTCAATCGACTAGGAACCGTTTAAAATATACAGTGACTATAAGATGTGTTTCATGATAGCCATCCCCATGTGCCACCACATCTTACATACACTATAGTATATTCAAGGTCTTCATCTAAACATCTTATAGTATGTCACAACATAATAATATGATAAAAGATAAAGTAAACGCTATTATAAAAGTGTAAATTATATTAAACAAAAGATTGTTTATACATAGAGTCATAAAAGCCCTTAGCCACAAGTTGGCTCACCGGGCACCCACTCTTTCAGTATTTGATTTTAAATCTTCTGAATTTACACAAGAGGAACTTGTTCAATCACATAACGATATGGTTGCTGAGTATAAGAAGCTTTCTATTTCATTCGAGGAAGTGAAAACAGAAAACGAAAGTCTTATTGATAAGTCAAGAGAATCTAGTTGTTTACAGCGAAAGGAGCTTGACGGTCTAAAGAATAAGCTAAATCTACTGGCAGCTAAAAATGATAATATGAAACGAGTATTCCAAGTCACTTTGAATGAAAATCAGAAGTTTCTTAAAACAATCAACTCTTTGAATAATGCTTCTACCTCGTTGGGTAAAATACATGAGAACCAGAAATAGGCAGGCGATAAAACCGGCCTTGGATATGGATCAAATGAATGTATCCTTACTAAGGAAGGTACTCAATCGTATTCTAGTACGAACGATCCTAATGCAATAATATTTGTTTGATCTAGTACGATATATGATCATAATGAACCCGAGATCAACGGTGGACAATCTATTCGTTATGAGAACAAGGCTAGACATAAAGGACTGGGATATGTAGAACCTCAAAATCCAAGGAAAGGAGAGACACGGGGCGAATCTAGACTGAATGAACAAAGAAAGGGAAACCAATTTATTTATAAGCAGTAAAGTTTTGAACCAGGTCAATCCAAGTATAGGAATCATCATGTGACATAGAACTGGTACTTCAATTGCAGGCCTGTTCAAAAACGATACAGACTGGACAACAAAAATCAGAAGTCCAAACAACACACAGTAAAATCTAGACCACACAAAAACACATATCACGCACCTCAACCGACTTTCATTTTAGATGAACATACGAGTAAAATCGTAAGGGTAATTCAGGTATGGGTCCCGAAAGGACTAATCCAGTTCGGACCCAAATAGATAAGGGTACTATAGTTATATTTCTTTTTGCAGGTACTTTCAAAAAAATCAGTCAAGAAGAACAAACTGAAAGAAAGATGACTTGGTATCTTGATAGTGGATGCTCCAGGAACTTGGTATCAATCAGTAGAGCTTACAGAGTCTTTAACAAAAAGTTAATGACAGTAGAGGAAACCATTCATGTTATTTTATACGAAGCTACTGTATGCGCAGATAAATCTCAAACAGATATCAAAGATCTAGCAAACAGGCTAGAATCAACTGTTCTAAACGATGACAGTGATAGTGATGAACCTCCCATCAGGAGAATTGAACTAAAGCCTCAGACTGTTCAACCAAATGAGGAACATATTAGTCAAGATCATGAAGAGCCAAGGGTTTGAAGAGGAAATTGTCACACCTGATAACACAGTCAGATCAGATAATAACACTCAAGGAAATCAGGACACAAATCCTCTTGGACCAAGTCTCCGGTGGAGCAAAGATCATCCACCTGGGCTGGTCATCGGTAACCCTATCGCCCCTCTACGTACTAGAAATCAAATTATCAAAGAACTATTGCATGCAGCATTTATATCACAGCTAGAAACCAAACAAGTTGATGAAAAATTACAAGATTCTAGCTGTATTGAAGCAATAGAGGAGGAACTAAATTAGTTCACAAGAAAAAAATTCTGGAATCTGGTCCCTCGACCGAAGAATCAAAATATCATAGGCACCAGATGGGTGTTCCGCAAAAAATTGAATGAGGATGTGACAGTGATAAGAAACAAAGCCAGACTGGTTGCTCAAGGATTCAAACAAGAGGAAGGAATTGATTTTGATGAATCATTTGCTCCAGTAGCAAGACTTGAAGCTATCAGGATATTTCTTGCATATGTTGCTTACAAGAACTTCAAAGTCTATGAAATGGATGTAAAATCAGCGTTCCTAAATGGTCTACTTCAAGAAGAGGTGTATGTTGAACAACCACCAGGTTTTATCAACCCCTCTACTCCTGATTACGTTTTTAAACTTGATAAAACTCTATATGGTTTAAAACAAGCGCCAAGATCATGGTATGACAGCCTATCACAGTTTTTATTAGATCATAACTTTGTCATAGGAACAGTCAATAAAACCCTTTTCAAATTCATTAAAGGAGATCAATAAAATTTACTTGTTCAAATTTATGTGGACAATATTATATTTGGATCAACTAATCATAGTTTTTGCGAGAAATTTTCTAAGTTGATGCAAGAACAATTTGAAAATGAGCATGATGGGTGAATTAAACTTCTTTCTCATGCCGCAAGTGAAACATCTTGAAAATGGCATTTTCATAAATCAGGCTAAGTATACCAAGGAACTTATCAAAAAGTTTGGCATTGAAAATTGTTCATTCATATCTATTCATATGAGTGCTTCCATGAAGCTTGATAAAGATGAAGCAGGAACACCGGTAGAGGTAACAATGTATCGAGGCCTTATTGGTTCATTACTTTACTTAACTACTAGCAGACCCGATATCATGTTTGCAGTGTGTCTTTGTGCAAGATTTCAAGCAGCACCTAAACAATCTCATTATATTGCTGCTAAACCGTTTATTAAATATCTTAAGGGTACTACAAACGTGGGTCTTTGGTACTCCAAAGACTCAGAATTTAATCTTGTTGGCTATTCAGATGCAGATTATGCAGGATGCAAGATTTATAGAAAAAGAACTAGCGGGTCTTGTCAGTTTCTGGGAGACAGACTTATTTAATGGTTAAGCAAAAAACAAACATCAATTGCCACCTCTACAGCCGAAGCAGAATACTTGGCAGCTGGCAGTTGCTGTGCACAAATACTATGGATGCAACAACAACTTCGAGACTATGGAGTACAGTCTAGTGAAGCTCCCATCTTCTTCGACAACAATAGTGCAATTGCAATTACTCAGAATCCCGTGATGCATTCGAGAACAAAGCACATTTACGTACAAAATAATTTCATACAAGAACATGTGCTAAAGAAAGAGATTCAGATGATTTACATCTCCATAGATCAGCAAGAAGCAAATATATTCACTAAACCGTCTACGCTAAGGTTTTTTACTTTTGTAATATACCTCCTTTAATATATTCAAGCTAAGAAAAGCATAATTTCAGGGAGAATATTGCATATCATTGCATAAAATTTCATTACAATAATCATACGCATTTGTTTTACAAAAAACAAATCCCTACTAAATCTATTGAGCATGTTGATATGCCAAGCGAGCTGCAGATATTATGATTCTCATCTCACGGATCCACTCAATCATCCATAGAGTAAGTGCGCCTTGACCATTGCAGACATAATCCTCGAAATAGATGTTCTACATCCCATCCCTTTCAGCCAAGAGCATCAAGAGGAAAACTGCAGCAGGCTTTAGCACATCACGAGTGCTCTGAGTTCGCAAGAGTAGTTTTCACCGTAGTATCCCCTCATCATAACGTGGCTCCATGAGAGCTAAACCTGAAGAAATGTTGCAAAGAACAGTCTCTAAGAGAAACCATATACGCATACCCCTTGCTATCACTCTGCTTCTATATCGGTTTTTCCTTATCTCAAACTCTAACTCATCCATGTTGATATTTGAATTTGTGATATTGTGATTAAACTGATTTTATGGTAACATATTTATAGACAAGAAAAGCAGAAGGCTAGATGCCTAGTAGGTCAACAGTCGCCTAGACCGAATCGTTGTTTATATCTTCAAAAGATATTCGTACAGACTTCTGATAGACCTACTTTATCGATAATAGTGCACCATGCATTGAATAAAAGCTTGAAATAGATACATTTTGCACAGTATATTTTTGTTCACTATATTACTTAGGCTTATTTTATGATCTCAACAGAAACCTATATTCATGAATGCACGCCTCTTTAGTCACATCACTTTAATGCTCAACTCGCTGATATGTGATAAAGTGTGACAATAAAATTTTATATTAATTATGTCCTAACTTTAGTTAAGATTATTGCACTGGGTCAGCAGATATAGCAAGTAAAATAATTTCATAGTCATTTCAAGCTCATTACAAAAGGAACTAACACAAGTTTTGCAAGAATTTAACAGTTACATTAGAGCCTCGAAGGCTAGCACTGCCTTTGCTATCTCCTTCTCCACTGAAAACTTCGATGAAAACATAAAGAGTGTAAGCTCTCTGGTAGGATAATGAACAAAGCCGATATCCTCCAAACAGGATAAGCTCCAGCTCTTCGAGCTCCTTATAGAGCAAGATCAGATACACCCCCTCAGAACTGAAGATCTTATCCTGATTATTGGACCCCAGCATCTCCTCATAACGCAACAACTGGACAGCATACTCACTAGCTGCATCCGAAAAACTCAGTGGACGAACAACAGACAAATGAAGACGCAGCTCTTTTACTGCTTCCCACTCCGCTGTGACTTGCTTGAACACTACATCTTCATACTCTCACTTTTGAACTCGAGGTAACGCAGCGGTAAACCTCAGTAGCCAAATATCCTCCAAGACCCGTCATCTTGATATCCTATCTCTTATCTTTTTAGATATATGAGTTATTTATTTGTGGACAATTGATGCCCTACTAATTTGATGATCTCGTATTTATAGGAGTAATAAGGAAGGTGAAGGGTTGGCATACATACACCTCACCTATCCCTTATCTACTGATTCACTAAAAAGTCGCAAATCATGATTACAGGACTTGACGGCGTATCCGAAATGACAACTCCTGATGTCTGACATGAGTTGTATACAGTCAATGGATATCGTGCCAACCGCATTTATTTATATTCTGATATATATACATTTTATCTTATCACTCATCCGTACTTTTGCACGCTCATTCCAATCTATATTTTCAAAATTCAAATTTTAAATTTCAAATATGTGTATACCACATCGTGGCAACATGCGACCCTAGCACTAACATATTTATATTTTTGGCAAAAGTCCAAACATCAATCCTTTCATTACTTATCTGTTTCAAAAACCCAAATCATATCTCTTGATTTCAGCACTTCACGATGTCTATCCAGAAAACATTCTTGGCATTCAACTTTGATGAAGTGTACTCCATCAACAACACCAAAATCTCTGCGATATTTCATATGCTTGAAGCATCAGGACTCCAAAAATTTCTTACTTCATGCTCGACTGTTGATTACGTTCTAGTCAAGGAATCTTTGACTCTGCAGAACTCCATATTGGCAGTATCATTTTTGTCATCAAGGGACGACGTGTGGAATTTAATCAAAACTTCTTCGGTGAAACGTTTGCATTTCCCACTAGTGGTTTGATGAAATGCGCAGACTTACCAGATGGAAATGTAGCTCACTGGGTAGCTGAATTCACGTTGGATGGAGCACCTATCAAAGTCAACGTCCTCAAACAAAGATTTTAGCCAGCTTATCGACTCCTAGCCAACATCGTTGCAAAAACACTTTTGGTCAAAGAAGGATCTTATGACAAGATCACTCTCGAGAAGTTTTAGTATATGGCCTCCATTGCATCTCAGTTGAACTTCAACTGGTCTTCTATTCTCTATTCCACTCTTTTTGAAATGATTAGAGGAAAGGGACAATCCGAAGGCTTCACACTTCAGATATGCCACATTCTTACGCCATTGGGTGTTGACTCTTCTAAATTTGAGACATTGCATGTGTCGAAATGGCTCAACGTGGTTACCATTACCTTGTTCTTACAAAAGTATCAAGTAACAACTGAACAGTTGTGAACTAGCAAGCAAGAAATTGGCGCAGAACAGCAGCAAGCTACTATGAGGACTACAGATCTTCCACAGAAGCGTCTTCGAACCAACAGATGCACTGTGATCATTGAATCAGATGCAGATGACGATGCGAGTGACAATGCTCCATTGATTTTGGTTTTCTGCAGTTCCTCTCCTTCTCCAGGGAAGAAAACAACACTCAAGCCATCTCAACTGAAACCCAAAAGGATAAAGTTGTTGTCAACGGTTCACACACCGCCTTCTCAAGTGGCAGAGACAACCATAGTAGTCTCAGCCTCTATGAATCTAGTTGCTCAGAAAGTCTCGACTTCCTAGCCGATATCCAAGCCAACTGAAAGCACCACTGTTGCAGTCACACCAATTTCGGTTGAAATCTCCTCTCCGTCAATTGATGCAGTACCCTCCTCCACTGACCCAATCATCAGATCCCAAGATCCTCTATCCAAAGGAATCACTCTCATCGAGCCATCAGTTTCATCTATCGGCAACAACACCATGACCGATATTCAAGGAAAAGGCAAAGGCATTTTCGTACCTCCTCCAAAATCTCAATCTGTAGCCAAAATGTAAGTACTACTCATCTTCTCTGGCATACTCAGAGAAGTTCGCTTCAAACTTATAGAATTTGATGAGTGGGCCAACTATCTTCTCAACGTTTCATACACTTAGATTTTGAACGAGGACAAGCTAGAATACTTCTTCAAATTAGAGGATAAAATGTTCATTCTCACAGCTTACCTCACATCTTGAGACCGCCCTCAGTAGACATAAGTTGGTCGATGTCCAACTACGTGATAGTATAGCTCGCTACATTCTCTCCCAAAGAGGACATAATTATCAACCAATGAACAAAACTATCAAAATGACAGTGAAGTCATTTTGCGTCTCAAACAAACAGTTGATGTTACTAACACATTCTTAAGGGAATATCGACTGAAGCACTACATTCCTCAACCGATTGTCGAATACATTCAAATGTATCTTGTAGAAGTTATGGAGATGATTCCAACACTAGACTCTCATGATAACTCAGAACCACCTAACTTCATCTTCACTTCCGAGGAAAAAGAATTCATTGAAGCTTAAGATGAATCTCCTTTGGCGTGTTCATCATTTGTCTCTACCTCTGAGGAACCAACGACTTTGCGTAATCCTACTGCTTTCGAACCACAACCGATCTCACCAATAACAACTATTGCATATGATTCTCTCCCTGAGATTCCACTCACATCCGTCTCGGATGCTTTAAAGTCCTTATCCGATTTGGATGAAGTTCAACTTACTTCCTCACCTCTTGAGATGCACTCTGCTAATTCTTCTCCAAAAACGACCATTGAAGATACTCATCCTACTAGTCCAATGTAGTGACCCTTACCCGGATCACCTACTAAACAAAACTTAGGCATGCAATTAACTTAATTAAACAGATATCAGAATAAAACTGCGGAAACCATAAATTTACAACCCCAAGTAAAGGAATCTGTAATTTATCCAATAATATACAACCAAATCGAATAGCTGTATAAACCCAAAACAACAGTAGTAAAACCTAAGCGAAGCTCCAGCTGGCCAACCACTGACTAGCCCCTCCTGGATCCACCCTCCTCGTCCAATCGCAAACCTGCCCCATGGAATAGGGTGTCCAGAAAATACAGAGTACGAGACGTGAGCAAAAAATGCTCAGTGCGAGAGTATGAGTATACATGCATGCAAAGTGAACTCCCTATAGACTCGAGGTCAAGGAACAGATAACAGAGACAGACCGGCCCTGGTATGTAGCACGCTGTGCCGTCGCTTCAGGAGGTGGCTCCCATACCGAGATAACCGTGGATACGCCAGACCCAAATCGATGGAAGTCCATCCACAATAGGATAGGGTACAACCCTACTAACAGACATCTCGAAAGAGATACAGCAAGATGCAAATGAATGCAGCATAATATCATGGCATATAAATCATGCAGTGACATAATACATGCATACTCAGTCAGGATATCTCGAACAGTACTTTCGTACCTCAATACAGAGCAAGCTCTACCAACTCTAGGTCCACGCCTATAGTCTGCTCTACACTGCCAAATGATACTACTATCATTAAAGTGCTCTAAAAGCCTTAACTAAGCTATTGCATACTCCTAAATATTTATAGGAAGCAAAAGCTATACCTTCGTCCGTCGTTAGCCCTTTGATGTCGATGCCTCCAGAACTTGGGCACAACTCCGCTACGACTATCGAACGCCTTGCCGACCTTCGGACCAAGCCTAAGAAGACTAGAACAGCTCCAAAAGGACTAGAATGGAAAGGAGAGCTCGGAATTGGCAAATGAAAGTGAAGCCTCGGCCTTCTATTTATAGACAACGATCGGAACTTCTGATCCTTGATCGGAACATCCGAACCACGATCGGAACGTCTGATCCTGCCATCTGAGCTTCCGAAGATCCTGATCTGCCACGTGTCAAAATATCACTTGTTGACTCCGGATAGGGGTGATCGGGGCTTCCGGTCCTGATCGGAGCTTCCGATCGTGCCACACGTCATGCCTGACGTAATACCGATCGGAGCTTCCGATCCTGTTCGGAGCTTTCGATCCTGATCGGTGCTTCCGAACTCACTTTCGGAGCTTCCGAACTTTACCCAAGTAATTATGATTAATCCCTCAATTACTGATTTTGGTTACGGGCTACTACATTCTCCCCCACTTAAGATATTTCGTCCTCGAAATCAGATCTTAAGTACCGAATGCAAAATAAAAAAATCAGAAACATTCTATATTCAAATCAAACGTTTACAGAGTTTGCAACTGAATATAACCTAAAGAATGAAATCAAAACAACTCAGGATGGTCTTTACGCATCCTGTCCTCAAGCTCCCAAGTAGCTTCCTCAGTGCCTCGGCGTTGCCACTGAACTAAAACCAAAGGAATGACTTTGTTCCGTAAAACCTTATCCTTATAATCCAGGATATGAAGAGGTTTCTCAACATAAGTCAAATCCTTGCCTACCTAAACCTCAGACCGCTGCAGAATATGAGATTCATCCACCACATACCGTCGCAACAGAGATATGTGGAACACATCGTGAATACTGAATAGATGCGGTGGCAAAGCTAATCGATAAGCCAAATCGCCAATGCTCTCCAAGATCTCAAACGGACCGATAAATCTGGGAGACAACTTGCCCTTAAGGCCAAATCTGAGAATCTTGCGGAAAGGTGACACTCTCAGAAACACTTTCTCCCCGACCTCGAACTGCAAGGGCCTACGCTTGATATTAGCATAGCTAGCCTGACGATCCTGTGTAGTCTTAATACGTTTCTTGATTTGATCAACAATGTCTATCGCCTGCTGGATAAACTCCGGTCCCTCAGCCTGTCTCTCCCCCACTTCTTCCCAGAAGAGTGGAGTACGACAGCGTCGCCCATACAACGCCTCAAAAGGTGTCATCCCAATACTAGTGTGATAGCTGTTGTTGTAAGCGAACTCGATCAACGACAAATGATCCTGCCAGACTGAACCAAAATCCATGACGCACGCTCTAAGCATATCCTCTAACGTACGGATAGTGCG
Organism: Henckelia pumila; assembly: GCF_033568475.1. NCBI lineage: Eukaryota > Viridiplantae > Streptophyta > Magnoliopsida > Lamiales > Gesneriaceae > Henckelia > Henckelia pumila. The sequence continues at coordinate 94,439,227 of NC_133122.1, forward strand.
CTCTGATTGACCATCAGTCTCCGGATAATAGGCTGTAATCAAACTGAGAGTAGTACCCATCGCACGCTGAATACTCCCCCAGAATCTAGAAGTAAACCTGGGGTCCTGATCGCTGACAATGCTCACAGGCACTCCATGAAGTCGAACGATCTCCTGAATGTACATTCGTGCCATGCGATCCACAGAGTACTCTCGGCTATAGGCAATGAAATGCGCTGACTTGTTGAGTCGGTCCACCACCACGCAGATAGCATCACAGTTCCTCGGGGATACCGGCAAATGGGTCACAAAGTCCATTGTGATAAACTCCCATTTCCATTCAGGAATAGGCAGACTGTGAAGCAATCCTCCAGGTCGTCGGTGCTCTGCCTTGACCTGTTGACACACCAAACATCTCGAAACAAACTGATAAACACTGCGTTTCATTCCCTTCCACCAGAAACGAGTACAAAGATCCTTGTACATCTTGTTGCTCCCAGGATGAATACTCAACTTAGTGCGATGCGCCTGAGACAAAATCTCCTCTCGCAACTCTTCATCGTGCGGAATCACAAGCCTACCAGACAAACACAGAAAACCATCTGACTGATAATGAAATCCAGACGAGCTACCCTCGTTAGCTAGACGAGCTAAATGCTGGGTCTTTGAATCAGACATCTGAGCATCTCGGATCCGCGAATACAAGGCTGGCTCAGATAATATCGCAAACATCTGGATACTCTGCATACCTTTCTTATGCTTGAAGGTATAACCTGAAGTACAACAGTCACTGATCGCACTAGACATCGAACAAGTCTGAAGTGCGGATAGTCGCACCTTGCGACTCAAAGCATCAGCGGTGAGATTAGCAACTCCCGGATGGTAATTAATCTCGCAATCATAATCCTTAAGCAAGTCCATCCAACGTCTCTGCCTCATGTTCAACTCCGCTTGAGTGAACAAATACTTGAGACTCTTATGGTCGGTGAAGATCTCAAATTTCTCGCCATACAGATAATGACGCCAGATCTTCAAAGCGAACAAAATGGCTGCTAACTCCAAATCATGGACTGGATAGTTGTCCTCGTGAAGCTTCAGCTGTCTAGAAGCGTATGCGATCACATGCCCATTCTGAGTCAGGACACAACCTAACCCCTGAAGAGAAGCATCCGTGTAAACTACATACCCTCCAGATCCTGACGGTAATGCCAACACCGGCGCAGAAGTCAACCGCCATCGAAGCTCACGGAAATTCTCCTCACACTCGGAGGACCACTCAAAATCCACACCCTTACGGGTAAGCTGCGTCAACGGATGAGCTAACTGAGAGAAGTTCAGAATGAAGCGACGATAATACCCTGCTAGACCCAGAAAACTACGGATCTCAGCAACTTTCGTCGAACGCGACCAATTATGTACCGTTTCAATCTTGCTTGGATCAACAGAAATCCCCTCCCTGGATATGATATGGCCAAGAAAGACCACCCTATCCATCCAGAACTCACACTTGCTCAGCTTGGCGTACAACTGCTCGTCTCGAAGAGTCTGTAGTACCAATCGCAAGTGAGAAACATGCTCTTCCGTATTACGTGAATACACCAAGATGTCGTCAATAAAGACCACGACAAACTTGTCCAAGTACTCCCTGAAGACACGGTTCATCAAATCCATGAATATAGCCGGCGCATTAGTCAAACCAAATGGCATCACTAGGAACTCGTAATGCCCATAGCGAGTACGGAATGCAGTCTTGGCTACATCCTGATCACGGACTCTCAACCCAGATCTTAAGTCAATCTTGGAGTAAACTGACGTGCCCTGCAGCTGATCGAACAAGTCATCAATACGAGGCAACAGATACTTGTTCTTCACAGTGACTCGATTCAGCTGCCGATAGTCAATGCACAGCCGCATCGACCCATCCTTCTTCTTCACGAAGAGAACAGGAGCTCCCCAAGGAGACACACTAGGACGAATGTACCCCTTGTCCAAAAGATCCTGTAGCTGATTCTTCAACTCACGCATCTCTGACGGAGCCAGACGATACGGTGCTCTATAAATAGGCGAAGTACCCGGCATCAACTCTATGCCAAACTCGACTTCCCTAGCAGGAGGAAAACCCGGAATCTCATCAGGAAACACATCTGGAAATTCATCCACAACAGGAATGCTCTATATCCCAATACTCTCAGCGGACAAATCAACTGCATAGATAAGGTAGCCTTCCCCGCCAGACTCTAGAGATCGACAGGCTCTCAAAGCTGATACCAAAGGCATCGGGGGTCGCGCTCCCTCACCATAGAAAAACCAGCTCTCACTCCCCTCCGGATGAAAGCGTACTAATCTCTGATAGCAGTCCACTGAAGCTCGATAGGTCGTCAACATATCTATTCCCAGAATGCAATCAAAGTCGTCCATCGCCAGGACCATGAGATTCGGTAACAGAATGTTCCCTTCGAACTCTAAAGGGCAACCCATCACTAGACGCTTAGCCAAAGCAGATTGGCCCGTCGGAGTAGAAACAAACATCACTAACGTCTAGTGCAATGCATGGTAACTTATGCCTCTTAACAAAACGTGCAGAAATGAAGGAATGAGATGCACCAGTGTCAATAAGTACAAGAGCAGGTATACCATAAAGCAAAAATGTAGTTGCGATGACTTTCTCATTCTCCTCCACAGCCTGATCATGTCTCAGGGCGAACACCTGGCCAGAAGCTCTTGGCTTCAAATGAGAACTCCCAGCAGACTGTCCCTGCGACCTCTACTGTACGGTGGCATGGGAACCCGATCCTGAACCAGATCCAGAACCGCCTCCCCCAGACAGTGGGCAATCCCTCCGGATGTGACCAGTCTCTCCACAATGGAAACAAGCTCCAGAAGCTCTACGGCACTTGTCGGATGGATGGTTCTTCCCACAGTGATCACACTTGTCCTTCTTACCGTAACGAACAACACCTCCAGAACCAGAGGAAGAAGAAGATCCAGACTTCTTGAAAGTTTGGGCACGGGGACCCAAAGAACTAGCAGGTCTCGACTGAGAGAAAGACTTGTTCTGCCGAATGCTGTCCTCCGCCTGGTGACAACGGTTCACCAAACCCTTGTAGGACATGTCATCGCCAACCGCCACACGGTCATGGATCTCAGGGTTAAGGCCCTGAAGGAACAGATTATACTTCATCTCTGAGCTATCAGCAATCTCGGGGCAATAGGATAGCAGATCAAAGAACCTCTGCTGATACTCATCGATAGACATGGCTCCCTGTCGCAGACTCAGTAGTTCGCCTGCCTTCGACTGACGGAGTGTAGGAGGAAAATACCGCTTTTGGAAAGCCGTGCGGAACTCGGCCCAGGTGGCCACTCCTCTCGCCGCAACAAAAGGTGCAGAAGTAAACCTCCACCACCTGCGCGCACGCCCATCCAGAAGATAGCCAAGGGTCTCCACCTTCTGCTCCTCGGTGCATTGGAAAGTCTGAAAAGTCATCTCCATGCGGTCTAACCAGTTCTCCGCATCCTCCGGAGACTCACCTCCAACTAATGGCTTAGGACCCATAGCTTTAGAATCGACGCACAGTGAAACGCTCGTCGTCATGATGACGATGACGCCGTTCTCGACGAGGCTCCTGGTCGGCTGCCATGAGAACTCCGGTCGTTATAATTTGCCATCTACAAAAATACCTCAAGATGAGACTAAATCCCAAGAATTCTTTTGCATGCTCTGATACCATAAATGTAGTGACCCTTACCCGGATCACCTACTAAACAGAACTTAGGCATGCAATTAACTTAATTAAACATATATCAGAATAAAACTGCGGAAACCATAAATTTACAACCCCAAGTAAAGGAATCTGTAATTTATCCAATAATATACAACCAAATCGAATAGCTGTATAAACCCAAAACAACAGTAGTAAAACCTAAGCGAAGCTCCAGCTGGCCAACCACTGACTAGCCCCTCCTGGATCCACCCTCCTCGTCCAATCGCAAACCTGCCCCATGGAATAGGGTGTCCAGAAAATACAGAGTACGAGACGTGAGCATAAAACGCTCAGTGCGAGAGTATGAGTATACATGCATGCAAAGTGAACTCCCTATAGACTCGAGGTCAAGGATCAGATAACAGAGACAGACCGGCCCTGGTATGTAGCACGCTGTGCCGTCGCTTCAGGAGGTGGCTCCCATATCGAGATAACCGTGGATACGCCGGACCCAAATCGATGGAAGTCCATCCACAACAGGATAGGGTACAACCCTACTAACAGACATCTCGAAAGAGATACAACAAGATGCAAATGAATGCAGCATAATATCATGGCATATAAATCATGCAGTCACATAATACATGCATACTCAGTCAGGATATCTCGAACAGTACTTTCGTACCTCAATACAGAGCAAGCTCTACCAACTCTAGGTCCACACCTATAGTCTGCTCTACACTGCCAAATGATACTACTATCATTAAAGTGCTCTAAAAGCGTTAACTAAGCTATTGGATACTCCTAAATATTTATAGGAAGCAAAAGCTATACCTTCGTTCGTCGTTAGCCCTTTGATGTCGATGCCTCCAGAACTTGGGCACAACTCCGCTACGACTATCGAACGCCTCGCCGACCTCTGGACCAAGCCTAAGAAGACTAGAACAGCTCCAAAAGGACTAGAATGGAAAGGAGAGCTCGGAATTGGCAAATGAAAGTGAAGCCTCGGCCTTCTATTTATAGACAACGATCGGAACTTCCGATCCTTGATCGGAACGTCCGAACCTCGATCGGAACGTCCGATCCTGCCATCGGAGCTTCCGAAGATCCTGATCTGCCACGTGTCAAAATATCACTTGTTGACTCTAGATAGGGGTGATCGGGGCTTCCGGTCCTGATCGGAGCTTCCGATCGTGCCACACGTCATGCCTGATGTAATACCGATCGGAGCTTCCGATCCTGTTCGGAGCTTCCGATCCTGATCGGTGCTTCCGAACTCACCTTCGGAGCTTCCGAACTTTACCCAAGTAATTATGATTAATCCCTCAATTACTGATTTTGGTTACGGGCTACTACATCCAATCAGTCATGTTGATCAGGAGATCAAGGTAGTTTTACCCTCCACATTGGACAGCACCACCATACCTGATGAAAACCTTATCTCCTCTCCTCTTACAACTTCTCCATACTCTCAAGCACTTACAATCGATGCCTCAGAATCTCACACTGAAAAACTTGTCTCAGCTTCTATTGTTGAACAACAATCTTTGACTTGCTCTTGAACGCATTATAGAAGATCTTTGCTCTACGATGCAGAGCCTTAGCAATCACATTCAAGGGCAAGATGTTGGTATTGTGAGCCCTATATTTGCCATCATGTATCGCCTTAATAGCTTATCTTCTGAGATTAGCATATGCGTTACTGAATTGAGAAACTACAAGGAATGCAATATTCGCGCCATGGATACTGTTGCAGAAAAAGTGTCACAAAATATTCGTCACACGAATGAGCACAGCACCGCAAGGATCTCAATCCTTCAAGATGACTTGACTGCTCATATTGACTCTCGTATTGACTCCTTCCAAGCCACCATTGGTGCACAACTTGGAGATATTATCTCTCATCTCAATCGTGGTGATGTCAAAAAGGGGTAAATATCCAGAAAATTAGTTGACATTGAACGACAAAAGCGAGATGTTCCACAACAAAGTCAATAGTGATATATCATGTATATTTACAACATTTCAGCAACGTAAGTGTAATTGGTTTTCATTGCATTGTATCAATGATTGCTTGTAGCATGTTATTTATCAATTCAATTCATTTTCGGAATGAATTCATCTCATAAATTTTCTTCGCAGTGATTTTCGGGGCCTAGGTTTTGTCATCACCAAAAAGAGGGAAATTTTTGAATCCTAACTTTTGGTGATAACAAAACAGCACTTCATTGTTATAGTTCGGCCGCCGTTTACGTGTATAACAGGTGACAAAGAGAATTCTACCGACTTCAACATATCAGCTGACAATGGAACATATCGACTGGAATATGCATTATCAGCTGGTCTAAGCATGTCAATCGTTATCTGTCAACTGAGCTAAGCACATCAACCGACTATTTCTCCACTAATCTGGGCTGAGTTCATAAGTTTATATAATATCTTCCGAATTCAAAAAGTCACGAATCCCCAGTATCGTATAGTTGACAATACAACTTAAATGAAAAGGACGAAGTATTTAAGGAGTGTTCTGATAATGTGAGAAAAGCCATAAATAAAATTTAATGATGAGACACATTTAATAGACAATCTAAGGCATTCTGAGTACAAATACTTCATAAAATAAAGTCATATTTCACAAATCAAGGAATGATATCTGACACTCAAGACGTTTCCTACCGTTGACAGAAAGAAAAAAACGTTGGAGAAACTGATATAAATATCAGAGCTCACCAAGAAGAAAAGAACTACATCTTCACAAAGATTTGCATACTTGCCACTAATCTGAATACTCGACTGCTCACTTAACCCTTCTCGTTCAAAAGCACATCTGATCTATCAAGAGATCTACTCAAGGGTTACTCAGATCCAAGCTGTTGTTTGAAGTACATTCATCATTACAAGTGTAACGCCCTGTTTTTATCTTAAATGAGTTTATTTGAGTTAATCAGAGATTACAGAGTTCTCGAGCCGGTTTGATTTTGATCAGGGTCCTTTTTGCAAATTTTGGAAATTTCAAGGACTAAAATGCAAATATGGAATTTTATATATTATCTACAACTTGATTGGATTGAGAATGGTCTTCTTCTCCTCCTCCTTTCCTTCTCCACGCCTCCAACCTCCATTAGAGAGCCAAACGTGAGTTTGGAGCTTTCAAAATCCAGTCCGAGCTCGATCCGTCCGTTAGAAATTAATTCTGAAGGCAGATTATCGATCACTGCAGTGAGAGCTCTGTTATATTTTAAGTATTTCTCCGATCGGATATGTTTTGTTTTTCGGAGGTTGTTAGAATCGATTTAGATTCTAGTATGTTGTTCTAGACAGAGTTCTGATCGTTTATTATCTGTCGGTTTTGAATTAGAGCGACGTCCGGATTTGTTATGATTTTTGGAAGCCATTTTCGAAAATGTGGATTTTGAGATTTATGGGTTTGCTTTGTTATTGTTGTTTTGGGCATTGAATTGAGTTGTTATCAGTATTGAACTGCTGTCTGCGTTGCCGGTTTGTTCAGTTTATAGCCGTTATGCCGTCGGTTTGAGTTTTGGGTTTTCGAATCGTTTTTGGTATTGAGTGAAGCCTTGGCTTGTGAATGATCGTGATTGTTGATCAAATCTTGTATTCGTACAGATTCGTTGGAGTGTGTCGAGCCCTGTGTTAGCAGCATTGTTTGTCGAGAGTTGGACGAAGAACGGTAAAGAGATTTCCTTGAACCGTTGTTTGTTGTTTAGGTTGTCTAGTTGTTGATACAATCTTTTGTTGTAGCTTGTCCGGAGTTGGATCTACGACATTGAAAGGTAAAAGCAGTCATCGTAGCGGGATAGCATACTCGGGACTGTTGGTTCTCGATTTTCCCTTTTTAAATCACATATTGCATTGATACTGGTTCTAGCACGTGGAACTTGTAATTGTTGATTGATTGAGTTTTTGTTATGTGGCTTATGTTTATGTTCTGTTATGCATTCATCTTGAGCCTACTTTGATTTCAGCGGGCAGAACCGCCCTTTTTGTTAGACGTTTGGGAACTATGATTGAGTGGCCTAGGTTGTAGTATTTCGCCTAGTGCTAGAATACTCATTATGGTTGCTCAAAGTCTAGAGGAGTGGGATATGTGGCACCACCTCGATTGGGAGAGTCGGTGAGTCGTTACGTGATCTCATCCTCCGGATCCCAAAAGCAGAGCAATACTCCCGTGTTTATCAGAATCGATATCCTGGTTTTAAAGACATGCATATCATTAACTTCGACTTGAATATGTGGTTTGATAGCATGTTGTGTATTCATTACTTGATATGTTGCTTTTACTGGGATTATCATTCTCACCGGTTATCCGGCTGTTGCTTTGTTTTGTATGTGTACTTGGCAACAGGTGGGGCAGGAACAAGTCAGAAGAGGCATGGTTAGCTTCGAGGGCAAGTAGTAGAAGTGAGACTCGGTTTAGAAGTCGAATTAGCATGTTTATCTAGTTTAAGATTGAAGCATGTTAGAACTCGAACTTGATATGTTTTGTTATTCGAATTAGTTTGTATTCGGATTGTAATATGAAATCGAAGTATGTTGTTGCTTTATCGATTTAGACTTCTGGTTGTTTTTAGGCCCTCTGAAAGAATGACTTGTTATGGCATGTTTCCCTACACCCTGTTATTGCATTTGTATTTGAAGGCATGTCGGACCAAGCGCGGAATCTTTTTTTTTCGGCAGCCTGAGCATTTTCTGCCCAGGCCTTCCGCGCGCGGGCAAGGAGTTCCTCGCGCGCGCGCGAGGCCTCTGTTGGGCCTCTAAATCGTTTGCCCGCGCGCGCGCGAGCTTGGTACCTCGCGCGGGCGCGGGCCTTTTAAAAAAAAAAAAAAAAAAAAACCTTGAATTGTTTTACTCTTGGATTCTTGTTCGCTTACTCGTTGTTTAAGTTTAATCCGAGATTAGTGGTTTAGAATCGAGGTCTCACATTAAGTGATATCAGAGCGTTAAGATTCTTGGTCGAACTAGAGTGAGCGGGGTAGATCGAGTCTGTGTGTAATGACTCCTCGCATGTGTTTGAATTATTTAATTGTGTACTTAATTCCATGCGAGCATGCTTTATTGTTTGAGCATTATTTGAATTACATGGTTGTGTGATTTAAATTAATAAAGCATGATCTACTTGAGATATAACTGTTTCTGTTCTCGACTGGTTTTCGGTATTCCAAGCGGTTGTAAGGGCACTGATGGTAGCGATTGAGATATCTCGTGTGCTAACCTTTGATTATCAGATGGGTCCTCGTCGAGTGATAAACAGAAACACACCACCAGTTATCCCTGCGACTGAACAAGCTAGCACTGAGGTTGATCAGTTGGATGCTTCAGCAACTCCTATGGAAACCTTGCTGAAGAGGTTTCAGTCGTTCAATCCGCCATTGTTGATGGGTTCAGAAAATCCAGTTGACTGTGAGAGTTGGTTGGATGATATGGATCAGTTGTTTGATTCCATTGACTACACAGATGACCGCCGAATCAGGTTAGTAATTCATCAGCTGCGTGGTGGTGCTAAGAGCTGGTGGATCATGACAAAGAAAGCAATTGAGAGTAGAGGTACAGAGGTTACTTGGACTCTTTTTAAATCTGAATTTTATAAGCGGTTTTTCCCTATCTCGTATCGTAAGGATAAGGGAGCAGAGTTTGCAAATCTGAGACAAGGGAATCTGAACATTGAAGAGTACGTGGCTAAGTTCGATAGTCTGTTGCGTTTTGCACCGCTAATTGCCGGAGATGAAGAAGCTAAGGCAGATCAGTTCATCAACGGGTTGAACCCCGATGTCTTCACGTTGGTTAACACCAACAGGCCTAGCAACTTTGCGGATGCCATGAATTACGCAAAGGGAGCAGAAGCAGGCTTGTGGAGGCAAAGAGGTAATCAGGGGGCACCTCAGCAGCAGAGGCAGTATCAGAACCAACCATCTCAGTACCAGAATCAGCCACCTCAACATCAGAACTAGCAGCAGAGGTATGAAGGTGGAAACAGTGGGGGAAACAGAAAGGATCAGTACAAGGCAAGAGGTAAACAGTTCAAGAGACAGGGGAACAGTTCGTCCAGTTCCAGTGGTTCGAAGCAATTCGGTTCAGGACCGAGTTCTGGGTCATCATCCTTGTACTGCAGCAAGTGTGGAGGAAGACACTCACCGGATCAGTGTGTGGGAGTCTTCGGCAATTGTAACACATGTCAGCAACCGGGACACTTCTCTAAAGTGTGCCCTCAACGTAATAGAGATAGAGCTCAGAGTGGGAGTTCGTCTAGACCTGCAGCTCAGCCGGAGAGGCAGTTGTCTGCAGTGCACTCTTTCCAACCCCAGCAACAGCAGAATAGACAGGGAGGTAGCTCTAGTGCAAATCAGCCTCCGAGACAGCAAGCACGAGTCTTTGCATTGACAGAGGATCAGGCTCAGGCAGCACCTGACGATGTCATAGCAGGTAACTGTTCGATTTTCGGTAATTCTGCTCTTGTCTTGATAGATACAGGTGCTTCCCATTCCTTTATCTCTGAGAAATATGTGTTATTGCATGCTTTTCCAACTGAATTGTTGCCTACAGTAGTAGCTGTTACTTCACCTTTGGGTGGAGGAATTGTTTCTGTCCGACTAGTCAGGAACTGTGAACTTTGTTTTGAGGGGAATTTGTTAGAATTCAACTGTATTGTACTTGGGCTGTCAGATTTTGATTGTATTGTCGGGATAGATGCTTTAACCAAGTACAGGGCGACAGTTGATTGTTTTCTGAAGGTTGTCAGGTTCAGACCTGAAATGGCAGACGAGTGGAAATTCTTTGGTAAGGGTTCTCGATCTAGAATTCCTTTGATTTCAGTGTTATCTATGACTCGTTTGTTACAGAGAGGTGCAGAAGGATTTTTGGTTTATGCGGTTGATGTACTGAAATCTAGCCCAGCTTTGGTTGACTTACCAGTGGTTAGAGATTTTGCTGATGTGTTTCCGGAAGATGTTCCTGGATTGCCACCCATTCGAGAGGTTGAATTCAGCATTGACTTAGTACCAGGTACTCAACCTATTTCAAAAGCTCCTTATCGTATGGCACTTGTTGAATTGAGAGAGTTGAAGGAGCAGCTTGAGGATTTGATTGCCAAGGGATACATCAGACCTAGTGTATCGCCTTGGGGTGCTCCTGTTCTATTCGTTCGGAAGAAGGATGGTTCTATGCGGCTGTGTATCGACTACCGCCAATTGAATCAGGCTACAGTTAAGAACAGATATCCTTTACCCCGAATAGATGACTTGTTTGATCAACTGCAGGGTTCTTCTGTCTACTCTAAGATTGATCTGAGGTCAGGCTACCATCAGCTGAGAGTGCGAGAGGAAGATGTTCCTAAGACCGCATTCAGAACGAGGTATGGTCACTTTGAGTTTATAGTCATGCCGTTCGGTTTGACTAACGCTCCAGCTGTTTTTATGGGTTTGATGAACCGTATCTTTCAGCGTTATTTAGATGAGTTCGTCATTATCTTCATCGATGATATTCTTATCTACTCGAAGAACCGTACTGACCATGCAGAGCACTTGAGAATCGTCTTGCAGATTTTACGAGTTGAGCAGTTGTTTGCCAAGCTATCGAAATGCGAATTCTGGTTAGATCGAGTTGTCTTTCTCGGTCATGTTATTTCTGAAGATGGGATTTCTGTCGATCCCAGCAAAATCGAAGCGGTTATGAATTGGCCTAGACCGACATCAGTACCTGAGATCCGAAGCTTCATGGGTTTAGCTGGTTATTACCGTCGTTTCATCGAGGGTCTCTCGTCTATTGCCAAGCCTATTACCCAGCTGACTCAAAGCGCTTTTTGTCTGGACTTCATGTGAGGCTAGCTTTGTTGATCTGAAGAGGAGACTGACCAGTGCTCCAATTCTTTCTATTCCGAAGGGTACTGGAGGTTTCACAGTGTATTGTGATGCTTCTAACCGAGGTTTGGGTTGTGTTCTTATGCAGCATAAGCATGTGATAGCGTATGCATCGAGGCAGCTGAAACCGCACGAGACTCGTTATCCTGTTCATGATCTTGAACTTGCAGCAATTGTATTTGCTTTGAAGATCTGGCGTCACTATCTTTATGGTGAGTCTTTCGAGATCTTTTCTGATCATAAGAGTCTTAAGTACTTGTTTTCACAGGCAGAGCTGAATATGAGACAGAGAAGATGGTTAGATCTGTTGAAGGATTTCGACTGTGAGATCAAGTATTATCCAGGGAAGTCGAATGCAGTTGCAGATGCCTTGAGCCGAAAGCTTTGTTCTTTATCTCTTTCAACTATCGGTGTTTCTCAGTTGGTCGATGATTGTTGCACTTCTGGTTTAGAGTTTGAAACAGATAGGGAGACTATCAGAGTGTTTGCTATTCAAGCCGAGCCGGAGTTGTTTGTTGCAATCAGAGAAGCACAGAAGTCTGAGCCGAGCATTCAGGTTTCGGTAGAGAAAGTCAGAACTGGGCATCAGTCAGAATTCCAGGTTAGAGATGACGTTTTGTTTGTGAATAACCGTATTGTTGTGCCTGATATTTCGGAGTTGAGACAGCGTATTCTCCGAGAGGCTCATTGCAGTCGGTTTAGCGTTCATCCTGGAGGTCGTAAGATGTACAACGATCTGAAGAGTCAGTTCTGGTGGAAGAGAATGAAGGACGATGTTGCGAGATTTGTATCTCGGTGTTTGAATTGTCAGCAAGTGAAAGCAGAGCGGAAGCGACCAGGTGGTCTTTTGCACAGCCTATCTGTTCCTGAATGGAAATGGGATCACATTTCTATGGATTTTGTCACGAAGCTACCACGATCCGTTCGAGGATGCGATGCTATTTGGGTAGTGATCGACCGATTGACGAAGTCTGCGCGTTTTATTCCTTACAGGATGACGTATCGTCATGATCAGATGGCTGAGTTGTATGTTAGCAATGTTGTGAGATTGCATGGTGTGCCGAAGTCGATCGTTTCAAACAGAGATCCTAGATTCACTTCGCACTTCTGGCATAGTTTGCAAGAGGCGCTTGGTACTCGGTTGCATCTGATTACAGCTTATCATCCTCAGACAGATGGACAGTCAGAGCGGACTATCCAGACGTTGGAGGATATGCTGCGAGCGGTAGTGCTAGACTTTGGCACTAGTTGGCAGGATTCTTTGCCTCTTGTCGAGTTTTCTTACAACAACAGCTTCCAAGCGAGTATCGGTATGGTGCCTTTTGAGGCTTTGTATGGTAGAAAGTGCCGATCTCCGTTGTTTTGGGATGAATTGTCCGAGTCACCAGATTTGGGACCGGAGATGCTTAGAGATATGGCAGAGCAGGTTAAGATCATTCTGACCAGAATGAAGTCAGCTCAAGATATACAGGCGAAGTATGCGAATGTCAGACATCGACCTCTGAGTTTTGAGCAGGGAGACCGTGTATTCCTTAAGATTTCTCCGTTCAGAGGCACCGTCAGATTCGGTAAGAGAGGAAAGTTATCTCCGAGATTCATCGGTCCGTACGAGATTCTCGAGAAGATAGGCGATCTTGCCTACAGACTTGCACTTCCTCCGTCTTTATCTGGTATTCACGACGTTTTTCACGTCTCTATACTGCGAAAGTATCAACCAGATATTTCTCATATCCTTCAGCCCGACGAAGCCGAGTTAGACGAGACCCTGAGCTATTTTGAGCGACCGATTCAGATCCTTGATCGGAAAGAAAAGCAACTCAGAACCAAGTTGATTCCATTGGTGAAAGTGCAGTGGAGCCGTCACGGCGTTGAGGAAGCGACTTGGGAGACAGAGTCTGACATGAGACAGCGTTTTCCAGAGCTATTCGGATGACGTGAGTTCTTCTTACTGTCTTTTGATTCTTTATTCTATCATTGAGTTGTGGTTCTCGTTGATTTCGAGGACGAAATCTCTTCTTAGTGGGGGAGAATTGTAACGCCCTGTTTTTATCTTAAATGAGTTTATTTGAGTTAATCAGAGATTACAGAGTTCTCGAGCCGGTTTGATTTTGATCAGGGTCCTTTTTGCAAATTTTGGAAATTTCAGGGACTAAAATGCAAATATGGAATTTTATATATTATCTACAACTTGATTGGATTGAGAATGGTCTTCTTCTCCTCCTCCTTTCCTTCTCCACGCCTCCAACCTCCATTAGAGAGCCAAACGTGAGTTTGGAGCTTTCAAAATCCAGTCCGAGCTCGATCCATCCGTTAGAAATTAATTCTGAAGGCAGATTATCGATCACTGCAGTGAGAGCTCTGTTATATTGTAAGTATTTCTCTGATCGGATATGTTTTGTTTTTCGGAGGTTGTTAGAATCGATTTAGATTCTAGTATGTTGTTCTAGACAGAGTTCTGATCGTTTATTATCTGTCGGTTTTGAATTAGAGCGACGTCCGAATTTGTTATGATTTTTGGAAGCCATTTTCAAAAATGTGGATTTTGAGATTGATGGGTTTGCTTTGTTATTGTTGTTTTGGGCATTGAATTGAATTGTTATCAGTATTGAACTGCTGTCTGCATTGCCGGTTTGTTCAGTTTATAGCCGTTATGCCGTCGGTTTGAGTTTTGGGTTTTCGAATCATTTTTGGTATTGAGTGAAGCCTTGGCTTGTGAATGATCGTGATTGTTGATCAAATCTTGTATTCGTACAGATTCGTTGGAGTGTGTCGAGCCCTGTGTTAGCAGCATTGTTCGTCGAGAGTTGGACGAAGAACGGTAAAGAGATTTCCTTGAACCGTTGTTTGTTGTTAAGGTTGTCTAGTTATTGATACAATCTTTTGTTGTAGCTTGTCCGGAGTTGGATCTACGACATTGAAAGGTAAAAGCAGTCATCGTAGCGGGATAGCATACTCGGGACTGTTGGTTCTCGATTTTCCCTTTTTAAATCACATATTGCATTGATACTGGTTCTAGCACGTGGAACTTGTAATTGTTGATTGATTGAGTTTTTGTTATGTGGCTTATGTTTATGTTTCTGTTATGCATTCATCTTGAGCCTACTTTGATTTCAGCGGGCAGAACCGCCCTTTTTGTTAGACGTTTGGGAACTATGATTGAGTGGCCTAGGTTGTAGTATTTCGCCTAGTGCTAGAATACACATTATGGTTGCTCAAAGTCTAGAGGAGTGGGATACGTGGAACCACCTCGATTGGGAGAGTCAGTGAGTCGTTACGTGATCTCATCCTCGGGATCCCAAAAGCAGAGCAATACTCCCGTGTTTATCAGAATCGATATCCTGGTTTTAAAGACATGCATATCATTAACTTCGACTTGAATATGTGGTTTGATAGCATGTTGTGTATTCATTACTTGATATGTTGCTTTTACTGGGATTATCATTCTCACCGGTTATCCGGCTGTTGCTTTGTTTTGTATGTGTACTTGGCAACAGGTGGGGCAGGAACAAGTCAGAAGAGGCATGGTTAGCTTCGAGGGCAAGTAGTAGAAGTGAGACTCGGTTTAGAAGTCGAATTAGCATGTTTATCTAGTTTAAGATTGAAGCATGTTAGAACTCGAACTTGATATGTTTTGTTATTTGAATTAGTTTGTATTCGGATTGTAATTTGAAATCGAAGTATGTTGTTGCTTTATCGATTTAGACTTCTGGTTGTTTTTAGGCCTTCTGAAAGCATGACTTGTTATGGCATGTTTCCCTACACCCTGTTATTGCATTTGTATTTGAAGGCATGTCGGACCAAGCGCGGAATCTTTTTTTTTCGGCAGCCTGAGCATTTTCTGCCCAGGCCTTCCGCGCGCGGGCGAGGCTTTCCTCGCGCGCACGCGAGGCCTCCGTTGGGCCTCTGAATCGTTTGCCTGCGCGCGCGCGAGCTTGGTACCTCGCGCGGGCGCGGGCCTTTTAAAAAAAAAAATAAATAAATAAACCTTTAATTGTTTTACTCTTGGATTCTTGTTCGCTTACTCGTTGTTTAATCCGAGATTAGTGGTTTAGAATCGAGGTCTCACAACAAGGATTTGAGATTCTAATCTCTCAAGTTGCTTAGACATTTATCATCGTCACTGAAGAAAAGTTTGATAAGAACTTGAGATCTTATTAGTGTAAATATGGAGTTCCATCATAGGAGATTGATAATTCCTAACTTGGATCTGGTGTATTTCAAGACGTTGTAATAACCAAAGTCTTCTAGTGTATCCTCTCCAAACATCCATAAACATATCTGTGTTCATTTACGTTACTGCATTACACTACTTTCAACTTTATCATAGCTTAGTGAGAACTGTTTCCGCACTATTCTAGTAGTTCTTATTTATCTAGGAAGCTAAAAGAAAAATAGGTTGAGTAAACTAATATCTGCTCAATCACTGTCTCTTTTGAAGTAAAATTTTATAAATGTGTATTCACCCCCCCCCCCCCTATACACACATATTCGATCCCCAACACATAGGAATGTGATCCTGCAACCGTAATTGAGCCAGATAAAGAGGAAATTTTATTTGAGGAATTTTTATGCGAAAAAGAGCCAGAAGTGACAGTGGAGGAGGATGAAATATTTAAGGCAAAAGATTTGACCTCGTCAATGGACTTTACATGTACACCACTTGAAGATCCATTCTTTCCATTGACGCCTACTCCACAATATTACATCATCGATGAGCTTCAGCCTAGATTCAGAGTCTTTCCCCAAAATAATAAGTTCATGTCGAGTATTGTTGAAGTGACAAGCTTAAACTGCACATATCACGCCAAGCTTGAGAGCGCAAAAAATCAAGAACCATACGTAGAATCGTATGATTCTTACTATGGGCGGCAGCCGCTCTTTGATGGCTGCTACTAAAAAGTCGGGCAATAGACTATAAACTTAGCGCAGACTGGGAGGCAACCCAGTGTTCTCTTTTCATTATTATTTTTATTTTTATTGTTATTTTTATTATATTTTGTAATACATTGCCTTACCCGTCACCTTTATATGTGAATTATATTGCCCCGCCACCAGAAGTTGATGTTGGAGTTTTACGAAGGAGGAAGAGGACGAATCATAGATCAGGGGAGTGTTATTTTCTTTTCATTGTGTTTTTGTTCTTATTGCATGTGTTTATTCGTTTCTGCATTTTGTTCATTGTTTCTAAAGCATTTAACTTTGGATAAGTATGAGGGGTAGTAGAGTTTTTATTTTTTTATTTTTGTTGTTCTTGTATTGCATCTATCATGTTTTGTCTGTTTGCATCTCATTTGTTTTTGTGGTTGTTTGCATGTGTGTTAAGTAGGATAATGAATGGGACCTATCTTGATGAATTTGTGGTTAAAATTGTTTTTGTGACAATTGTTGCTCTTGATTGGACATGAGAAACTGTTGGTTGAATCGTGGATAAATTTTAAGCACACATGTTAGACTAGTGAAGTGGAGTAATATCATTGATGATGTTTTTGTTTGTTTGAACAATGCACGGCAGTAGGTGTTTGTTGATCTTGATAGTGTCTTTTGAGTTCCAATGATTTTAAGACATTGCATGTATGATCTTGGGCGCATCAAATGAATTTTTATGAAATTTTTTTTTTGAATAATTTAACGCCATCCGGGTTACGAGCAAGGGATTGAAATCCTAATCATATTGTTCTTGACTAAGTATGTGGATTAAATGGGGTTAAGAATTTGTAATTTTAAAATTTTTAAATAAAAGCAATAACAATTCCATTTGGGCCTGGAAAGGAATTGGAATCCTAATCACCGATCCATTGCTAAGTTTGCGGGTTCAATGGGATTGTAGCTCCTTCCGGGTTATAGACGAGGGGATTGAAATTCTAAATCCTATCTTAGTTGTAGCTAAGTCTGTGGGTAATCATTAGGGCTTAAGAAAATCGGGTGTAAAATTCGGAGGTGCGTAATTTATCTTAAGGGAGTTATGTTTTTGTTAAAGATTGTTGGGAGGAAGGGACACTTGATTATGAAACTTGCACTGATTTGTCATAGGTTGCTAAGCAGTCATAGAACGGATTCTTTTTAAGTTGCATGTAGCTGAAATAACATTGCACATACACACGTTCATGCTAAACTCATGGTGTATTATGGAAAATCGAAAGAATTTTTGTGATTTTGTTTTGTTGGTGTTAGAACTTCTCTGAGGCTGTAATTTCCATGACTCGTCCTTATTTATGTTTTTGTTTTCATGATTTTTTTGTTAGTATTTTTCGAGGGCGAGCAAGATTTAAGTATGGGGGTGTTGATAAGTGAATTTTGTGTGCCATATTTTGGGTTATTTTTATGTCTACTTTGTGTGCATTTATATTGTTTTGTGTGTCTTTATGTGATTTATTGCATTCATGTGCATTTCATTCTCCGTGTTTTATTTGTAGGAAAAATGGAAATTAAAAGAGTTCTGAGGGCAAGAAAAGAAAAGAGAAAAGAAAGAAAAAAAGATTGAAGCGCTAAAGAGAAAAGAAAGAAGTAGAGCTGCTGTCGAACAACTCTATTGAACAGCTCTAACGAACAGCTCTAAACTACAACTCTAGGAGGAAAAAGGAAGTGTTATAGCTCTAAAGAAGTGCGCCTAGAAGAAGCCCTTCAAACTAGCACTGTTGCGCTTGGTCTGTGTTGTGAGAAAAATCGGAGCAGAAAAGATTATGGGCAAAAAGTTGCTCGCTCGAGCGCAACTTATGTGCGCTCGAGCAAGAGATCGCGATCAGGAAAAAAATCACAATTTCGGAAATTAAATCTATTATTTTGCGGGCTTTATTTTTTGGGCTTTTCAACACCATATTAATATAACATAAAAGATCAGATTTTGGGGGTTCCACAAGAGACACAGACAGAAGGAGGCGGCCAGGCAGAGGCTTGGAGAATGGAGATCTGCTCCATATTCTTTAGAGTTTTTCTTCCTTTCTTCTTCTTCTTTTTATTTTTTAATTATTATTTTCAATTATTGAGTAGATTTTCTTCAACCAAGACGGCGTGATTTGGCCAAACAAATCTATGTAGAAAACTTGGATGTTTGTTTGAGATTATTCAGATTTGGTTTTATGTTATTGATTATTATATTTAAATTTATCTTGTGACTGATCTGCCCAATTTTTTTCTTGCTTGTTAATTGATTCCAAGTCGACAGAGGAGGAATTTATTTCGATCACTCTAATAATTAACACGAGATAAAATTGACTAGAAATTGTATTCGATTTCATCATGCGGTTTTAGGTGCAAACTGAATTCTCACAGTTCCTAATGCATTTGAATTTTATTTGAATTATGAAAATTAATCCGTCAATATTTGAATAGGTTTAATTGTTCTAAAAATAGACCTTTAAACAAGTTAGAAGAATCCACCATAATTTAAGATTTAAATCTGAGTCCCGAATTGACTACATGTTACATGATTTGTTTGGTACATGCGTGTGTCTTGGTTGTCTCAATTTAATTATATTTATCTTTCAACTATTTTAATTCTTATTATTTTTAGTGATTAAATTTTTGTTTAATTCATTGCATCCTTCTTCATTATTTTTTGTCTAGATTAAATTAAATAATTAAATCTTGAAAATTGACTACAGTTTCTGTGGGATCGATACTTGGACTCATTGTCCACTTTTTATTACTTGACCTAGTGCACTTGCTAGTTGATATCGAATTTAGCTGTTAGTGTTAAGCAGTACTAAAACTCAAAGTAGTACCCAAATCTCACTGAAAGTTACCCCAAAACCATGAGGTAAATCTCGGATCTCTATCACTGACTATGTGTAAGGACTAGAAATATTAAGTTATTAATTACAGAATTAGAGATTTAAATTCCATATTTGGAAAAATATTAATTGAAGGATTTATGGAAATTAGTGATTTAATTTCCGAGTTGAAAATATTTAATTTAAGAATTTAAGGATATTGAGATTTATATTCCGAGATTCTTAAATTAAAATATGGAAATAATTTAATTGAAGATTTATGGGATTTAAGATTTAATTTCCGAATTTTTGAAATTAAAGAGGATTTAATTAGAATATGGAACTCAAATAGGGACTGATTTGCAAATATCAAAGTTGCAAGGGCTAAAGTGTAATTGTCCTTTTAATTTTAATCCAGTAATATTTAATTTGAGAATTTTTAGAGTTTAGAATTAAATTCTTATATTATTAAATTATTTAGGATTGAAATTGAATTAAAAAGATTTTTCGAGGACTTTTTTGCAATTTCGGAAGTTTTGAGGACTAAATTGCAATTATGATTATATGTTCTTGTGATTCTCGGTTAGTCGTGTATAGTCGTTATGCCGCCGATTTGAGTTTTGGAATACCGATCGGCTGAATTGATTGATTGATATTGAGTTCTTTTCATCTTAGTACAGATTGTTTGAAGGTTGTTGAACTCAGATATTTCAGGGATTGAATCCGTAGCGAGTTGATCGAGTTTGGTAATGAGTTTTACCTACTTTGTATAAATGAGTTTTGAATGAATATTGATTGTATTCTTTGATATTGAATTACAGATTTGGAGCACTTTTGAATCGAATAAGGTATAAGTTGACATCTATCGAATGGGATTGAACACTCGAATCTGATTTGATTCCCGAGTTTTCCTAAACCACATACTTGCATATTATTTAATCTTGAATGAGTATTATTTGACTATATTCTCTTACATGATATTCATGAATTTAGTTGATTGCATATTGAATTTTATTGCATTCATAATGAGCCTTCATCTTTTCTTTGAAAGGGCAGAACCGCCCAAATGCAAAATAGACGTTTTGGGAACTATATTTGAGTGACCTGGTTTGTGTGAGTTCTCTCCAGTGTCAAAAGACTCTTTATGGTTTCTCAAGGTCTAGAGGACGTAGATAAGTTACCCCACCCCGATTGGGAGAGTCGATGGCAAGTTACAAGGTCTGGTCCTTGGGATCCCAACCGAACGAAAAAATTTTCTTTTGATTATCCGATATAATAATCCCAAGTTTTTAAATACATGTATTTCATATTTATTGTTATTGAATAACATGTATGTCATATCATAATAATGATATGCTAATTGATATTGCATGTTTATGTTTCTTTTACTGGGATTTATTATCAACGAAGTTATCCGGCTGTTGCTTTGTTTTGTATGTGTACTTGACAATAGGTGGGACAGGATCGAGTCAGAGACAATAGGGATAGATCGAGATTGAGGAATAGAAGTGGGACTTTGGTTTAGAAGTCGAACATCATGTCAATTTAGTTTATGTTTTGAAGCATGTTTATAACTCAATCTTTGTTTGAAACTTGATGTATCGAATATTCGAGTATTGAGGTTTGAATGTTTTTGTTGCATGCATTTATACCTCGTTTTGTGTTAAATGGATTTTGAGTTGGATAATTGAATTTAGAGCAGGTTATTGGAGTTTAGACTTGGGTCGTCTCCAGATTTTGAGATAGGATTGTCTCGCTCGATCGGTGCTTTATTACCGATCGAGCGAGATTGGTTGTGGGTTTCGGACAGGGTTTTGCTCGCTCGAGCAGTAATAAATTACAGCTCGAGCGAGGCCTCTTGCTTTCGAAAAAAAAAATTATTGTGTTTCAATCTTGGATCTTGTATGCTTATTGATTATTTTAGCCGAGAATAGATAATTGCAATCGAGGTCTCACAATAATCCTTGCACAGTTCCGCTACAAGCCCCCGTAGAACCCTGCTATTGCCTTGTGATACCCACAAAATCCATTTATCTAGTCACGAGTGTTAAATGAATTTTAAATGAATTTTAAGTTATTTTATTTTATTTATTCATGATTTAAAACATATTTTTAATTTAATACTTTTTATGTGATGCTTTAATGATTTAAAAGTTGTGTTTAATTGTTTTGATAAATGATTTAATATTATATAATTTATCTAATGTTTACTAGTTGCAAGTTAGCTTTTGATGTTTTTCAGTAATAGGTTTAATTCCGGAGACAAAGGTAATCTAGACTGTAATTCCCCGTTTTTATCTTAAATGAGTTAATCGGAGATTACAGAGTTCACGAGCCGATTTGATTTTGATCAGGGTCCTTTTTGCAAATTTTAGAAATTTCAGGGAAATGCAAATAGGGGATTTCATATATTATCTACTCAACTTTTGACTTTTCTCTTTAATCCTTCTCCTTCCTTAGCCGGCTCCTCCTCCATTGAAGCGCCCCATCACCTTTTCAAGCTTCTAGATTTTAGTCCGAGCTAGATCCGTCTGTTAAAAATTATTTCTGAAGGCAGATTATCGATCACTGTAGTGAGAGCTCTGTTATATAGTAAGTTTTTCTACGATCAGATACATTCTAGTTTTTGGATGTTGTTAGAATCATTCTAGATTCGAGTATGTTGTTCTCTACAGAGTTCTGATCGTCTATTATCTGTCGGTTTTGAATTTAAGCGACGTTCGGAATTGTTATGATTTTTTGGAAGCCATTTTCGAAAATATTGATTTTGAGATTTGTTGGGATTGCCTTGTTTTGGTTGTCTTAGCATTGTTATGAGGTTATATCGCTATTGAACTGCTGTCTGCGTTGTCGGTTTGTTCAGTTATAGTCGTTATGCCGTTGGTTTGAGTTTTGGATATTTGAACCGTTTTTGAAGTTGTTGAACTTGAATTGTAAGTTGATCTTGGTTATTGATCTTGTATTTCATCTGGACAGATTCGTTTGGAGTTTGTCAAGCCAGAGTTAACAGCATTTTGATCGTCAAGAGTTGGATGAAGATCTGTAAAGAGTTTTACCTTGAACCGTTGTTGTTGTTTAGGTTGTATAGTTGTTGATACAGTCTTTTGTTGTAGCTTGTCCGGAGTTGGATCTACGGCATTGAAAGGTAAAAGAAGTCATCTTAGTGGGATAGCATACTCGGGACAGTTGGTTCTCGAGTTTTCCTTAAAATCACATATTGCATCGATACTGGTTCTAGTTTATGGAACCTGTATTTTGTTGATTATTTGAATGAATTATATGGCTAGGTTCCTTTTGTTCCCATATGCATTCATATTGAGCCAGCACTATTGTTTCGATGGGCAGAACATCCCTTTTGTTAGACGTTTGGGAGCTATATTCGAGTGGCCTAGGACGAAGTCGTTGCGCCTAGTGCTAGCATACTCATTATAGTTGCTCAAAGTCTAGAGGAGTGGGATACGTGGCACCACCTCGATTGGGAGAGTCGGTGAGTCGTCATGTGATCTCATCCTCGGGATCCCAAAAGCACAGCAGCAATCCTTTGTTTATCAGATTTTAATTGATACCGGTGCATCGCATTCTTTTGTCTCAGCACGTTTTGCTATGAAGTATAAGTTGCCATATATTCCTCTAGACGTGTTATTAGTGGTTTTTACTCCTATGGGTAGTGAGGTTTTAGCCAAGCGTCTAGTTGTGGGTTGTGTTTTGGATTTCGAGGGACATCAGCTTAGTGCAAACCTAATGATTCTAGTAATGGAGGATTTCGATTGCATCATTGGGATAGATCTATTGACTACCTACCGAGCGATAGTAGATTGCTATCAGAGGTTTGTTCAGTTTCGTCCAGAGGATGACGAGTCGTGGTATTTCTATGGTGAGGGAGCGCGAGCCCCGATGCCAGTGGTTTCAGCTTTGAAGGCCCGGCGTGAGTTAGAGTCTGGCGGGGAAGGCTACCTTATCTACGCCATTGACGCATCCTTAGGAGAGTCAGATATCCGAGAGATACCAGTGGTTCGTGACTTTCCAGATGTGTTTCCAGAGGAAATTCCAGGTTTGCCACCAGTTAGGGAGATTGAGTTTGGCATTGAGTTAGTGCCAGGGACTGCACCGATTTCCAGAACTCCTTACCGATTGGCACCGTTAGAAATGAAAGAGCTGCAGAAGCAATTGCAAGATCTTCTTGATAAGGGTTATATTCGACCTAGTGTTTCGCCATGGGGAGCCCCAGTACTGTTTGTCAAGAAGAAGGATGGTTCGATGCGGTTGTGTATTGACTACCATCAGTTGAATTAGGTGACAATGAAGAATAAGTATCCTCTTCCGTGGATATATGATCTCTTTGATCAGTTGCAGGGTACTTCTGTCTATTCGAAGATTGATCTTTGGTCTGGGTATCATCAGTTGCGAGTTCGACAGGAGGATGTTCCTAAGATAGCATTTCGTTTGCGGTATGGACACTATGAGTTTCTAGTGATGCCGTTTGGTTTGACGAATGCTCCAGCTGTTTTTATGGATCTGATGAACAGAGTTTTCCGCGACTTTCTGGATAAGTTCATGGTGGTGTTCATCGATGACATTTTGGTGTACTCTCGCAGCATGGATGAGCATGACTACCATCTCTATACTGTACTGCAGGTCTTGAGTGAGAGACAGTTGTACGTGAAGCTGAGTAAGTGTGACTTCTGGATTGACCGAGTATTGTTCCTTGGTCATGTCATTTCTCAGGAGGGCGTATCTGTTGATCCTAGCAAGACAGAGGCTATTTTGAATTGGTCACGTCCGACTACAGCTTCTGAGATTCGTAGTTTCCTTGGTTTAGCAGGATACTATAGTCGTTTTGTGGAGAATTTCTCTCAGATAGCTAAGCCTTTGACTCAGTTGACGAAGAAAGATGTTTCTTTCGTTTGGTCTGATGCTTGTGAAGACAGTTTTCGTGAGTTGAGACGTCGTCTGACGACAGCTCCAGTTCTTGCCTTACCGTCAGGATCAGGTGGTTTTGTAGTTTTCACTGATGCTTCTCTCCAGGGTTTGGGGTGTGTGTTGACTCAAAATGGCCACGTGATCGCTTATGCCTCCAGACAGTTGAAGATTTACGAGGAGAACTATCCCGTACATGATTTAGAGCTTGCAGCCATTGTATTTGCTCATAAGATATGGCGTCACTATTTGTACGGAGAACAATTTGAGATCTTCACCGATCATAAGAGTTTGAAGTATCTGTTCACTCAGGCTGAGTTGAACATGCGGCAGCGTCGTTGGATGGATCTGTTGAAGGATTACGATTGTGAGATCAAGTATCATCCAGGTTCTTCTAATCTTGTTGCTGATGCGCTTAGTCGCAAGATTTATGTGAGTTCCCTTCATACCAGTTCAGTTTCGAAGGAAGTGGAGGAGTGTTATTCTTTGGGATTCACATTCCGTCATAAGAAAGAACAGCAAGGGATTCGTGTTTCTTCTGTGCTTGCAGAGCCAGCGCTATACAGACGAATCCGGGAAGCTCAGAATTCTGATCTAAAGACTCAGAAGTTGGCCCGTTTGGCTGAGGGTAGTAATACTTCTGGTTTTCATCTGCAAGGAGACGATTTGTTGTGTCTTTCTGGTCGAGTTGTGGTACCCGATAATTCTACTTTGAGGGAGGAGATCTTATCGCAAGCTCACCGCAGTCGATTCTCTGTACACCCAGGCAGCATGAAGATGTATAAGGATCTTCGCACTCGATTTTGGTGGAAAGGGATGAAGCGCAGCGTTTATCAGTTTGTGTCCCGATGCCTTGTGTGTCAACAAGTCAAGGCAGAGTTTAGACGACCCGAAGGGTTACTTCACAGCTCAGAGATTCCTGAATGGAAGTGGGAGCATGTGACGATGGACTTTGTCTGTAGTGACCCTTACCCGGATCACCTACTAAACAGAACTTATGCATGCAATTAACTTAATTAAATAGATATCAGAATAAAACTGCGGAATCCAATAACATTATACAATCCCAAGTAAAGGAATCTGTAATTTATCCAAAAAAAAATATACAACCAAATCGAATAGCTGTATAAACCCAAAACAACAGTAATAAAACCTAAGCGAAGCTCCAGCTGGCCAACCACTGACTAGCCCCTCCTGGATCCACCCTCCTCGTCCAATCGCAAACCTGCCCCATGGAATAGGGTGTCCAGAAAAATACAGAGTACGAGACGTGAGCATAAAACGCTCAGTGCGAGAGTATGAGTATACATGCATGCAAAGTGAACTCCCTATAGACTCGAGGTCAAGGATCAGATAACAGAGACAGACCGGGCCCTGGTATGTAGCACGCTGTGCCATCGCTTCAGGAGGTGGCTCCCATACCGAGATAACCGTGGATACGCCGGACCCAAATCGATGGAAGTCCATCCACTAACAGGATAGGGTACAACCCTACTACAGACATCTCGAAGGAGATACAGCAAGATGCAAATAAATGCAGCATAATATCATGGCATATAAATCATGCAGTCATATAATACATGCATACTCAGTCAGGATATCTCGAACAGTACTTTCGTACCTCAAAACAGTGAAAGCTCTACCAACTCTAGGTCCACGCCTATAGTCTAACACTGCCAAATGATACTACTATCATTAAAGTGCTCTAAAAGCCTTAACTAAGCTATTGCATACTCCTAAATATTTATAGGAAGCAAAAGCTATACCTTCGTCCGTCGTTAGCCCTTTGATGTCGATGCCTCCAGAACTTGGGCACAACTCCGCTACGACTACCGAACACCTCTCCGACCTCCGGACCAAGCCTAAGAAGACTAGAACAGCTCCAAAAGGACTAGAAAGGAAAGGAGAACTCGGAATTGGCAAATGAAAGTGAAGTCTCGGCCTTCTATTTATAGATAACGATCGGAACTTCCGATCCTTGATCGGAACGTCCGAACCTCGATCGGAACGTCCGATCCTGTCATCGGAGCTTCCGAAGATCCTGATCTGCCACGTGTCAAAATATCACTTGATGACTCCGAATAGGGGTGATCGGAGCTTCCGATCCAACCACACGTCATGCCTGACGTAATAACATCGGTGCCTCCGATCGCTCATCGGAGTTTCCGATCCTGTTCGGAGCTTCCGATCGTGCCTTCGGAGCTTCCGATCCGTCTGATACCTAATTCAATTAATTAGCATTAATCCTTTAATTACTCAATTAGGGCACGGGCTACTACATTCTCCCCCACTTAAGATATTTCGTCCTCGAAATCAGATCTTAAGTACCGAATGCAAATACAGAAATCAGAAACATTCTATATTCAAATCAAACGTTTACAGAGTTTGCAATTGAATACAACTTAAAGAATGAAATCAAAACAACTCAGGATGGTCTTTACGCATCCTGTCCTCAAGCTCCCAAGTAGCTTCCTCAGTGCCTCGGCGCTGCCACTGAACTAAAACCAAAGGAATGACTTTGTTCCGTAAAACCTTATCCTTATAATCAAGGATGCGAAGAGGTTTCTCAGCATAAGTCAAATCCTTGTCTACCTGAACCTCAGATCGCTGCAGAATATGAGATTCATCCGCCACATACCGTCGCAACAGAGATACGTGTAACACGTCGTGAATACTGGATAGATACGGTGGCAAAGCTAGTCGATAAGCCAAATCGCCAATGCTCTCCAAGATCTCAAACGGACCGATAAATCTGGGAGACAACTTGCCCTTAAGGCCAAATCTGAGAATCTTTCGGAAAGGTGACACTCTCAGAAACACTTTCTCCCCGACCTCGAACTGCAAAGGCCTACGCTTGATATTAGCATAACTGGTCTGACGATCCTGTCCAGTCTTAATCCGTTTCTTGATCTGATCAACAATGTCTATCGCCTGCTGGATAAACTCCGGTCCTTCAGCCTGTCTCTCCCCCACTTCTTCCCAGAAGAGTGGAGTACGACAACGTCGCCCATACAACGCTTCAAAAGGTGCCATCCCAATACTAGTGTGATAGCTATTGTTGTAAGCGAACTCGATCAACGGCAAATGATCCTGCCAGGCTGAACCAAAATCCATGACGCACGCTCTAAGCATATCTTCTAACGTACGGATAGTGCGCTCTGACTGACCATCAGTCTCCGGATGATAGGCTGTACTCAAACTGAGAGTAGTACCCATCGCACGCTGAACACTCCCCCAGAATCTAGAAGTAAACCTGGGGTCCCGATCGCTGACAATGCTCACAGGCACTTCATGAAGTCGGACGATCTCCTGAATGTACATCCGTGCCATGCGATCCACAGAGTACTCTCGGCTATAGGCAATGAAATGCGCTGACTTGGTGAGTCGGTCCACCACCCCCCAGATAGTATCACAGTTCCTCGGGGATATCGGCAAATGGGTCACAAAGTCCATAGTGATAAACTCCCATTTCCATTCAGGAATAGGCAGACTGTGAAGCAATCCTCCAGGTCGTCGGTGCTCTGCCTTGACCTGTTGACACACCAAACATCTCGAAACAAACTGATAAACACTGCGTTTCATTCCCTTCCACCAAAAACGAGTACGTAGATCCTTGTACATCTTGTTGCTCCCAGGATGAATACTCAACTTAGTGCGATGTGCCTGAGATAAAATCTCCTCTCGCAACTCTTCATCCTGTGGAATCACAAGCCTACCAGACAAACACAGAAAGCCATCTGACTGATAATGAAATCCAGACGAGCTACCCTCGTTAGCTAGACGAGCTAAACGCTGGGTCTTTGAATCAGACATCTGAGCATCTCGGATCCGCGAATACAAGGCTGGCTCAGATAATATCGCAAACATTTGGATACTCTGCATACCTTTCTTATGCTTGAAGGTATAACCTGAAGTACAACAGTCACTGATCGCACTAGACATCGAACAAGTCTGAAGTGCGGATAGTCGCACCTTGCGACTCAAAGCATCAGCGGTGAGATTAGCAGCTCCCGGATGGTACTTAATCTCGCAATCATAGTCCTTAAGCAAGTCCATCCAACGTCTCTGTCTCATGTTCAATTCTGCCTGAGTGAACAAATACTTGAGACTCTTATGGTCGGTGAAGATCTCAAATTTCTCGCCATAAAGATAATGACGCCAGATCTTCAAAGCGAACACAATGGCTGCCAATTCCAAATCATGGACTGGGTAGTTGTTGTAGTGACCCTTACCCGGATCACCTACTAAACAGAACTTATGCATGCAATTAACTTAAATAAAACATATATCAGAATAAAATTGCGGAAACCAATAACATTATGCAATCCCAAGAAAAGGAATCTGTAATTATCCAATAATATACAACCAAATCGAATAGCTGTATAAACCCAAACAACAGTAATAAAGCCTAGACGAAGCTCCAGCTGGCCAACCACTGACTAGCCCCTCCTGGATCCACCCTCCTCGTCCAATCGCAAACCTACCCCATGGAATAGGGTGTCCAGAAAATACAGAGTACGAGACGTGAGCATAAAACGCTCAGTGCGAGAGTATGAGTATACATGCATGCAAAGTGAACTCCCTATAGACTCGAGGTCAAGGATCAGATAACAGAGACAGACCGGGCCCTGGTATGTAGCACGCTGTGCCGTCGCTTCAGGAGGTGGCTCCCATACCGAGATAACTGTGGATACGCCGGACCCAAATTGATGGAAGTCCATCCACTAACAGGATAGGGTACAACCCTACTACAGACATCTCGAAGGAGATACAGCAAGATGCAAATGAATGCAACATAATATCATGGCATATAAATCATGCAGTCACATAATACATGCATACTCAGTCAGGATATCTCGAACAGTACTTCCGTACCTCAAATACCAGGTAGGCACTACAAGCTCTAAGTCCAAGCCTAAAGTCCGCCTACACAGCGAAATGATACTGCTATCATTACAGTGCTCTAAAAGCCTTAACTAAGCTATAGCATACTCCTAAATATTTATATGAAGCAAAAGCTATACCTTCGTCCGTCGTTAGCCCTTTGATGTCGATGCCTCCAGAACTTGGGCACAACTCCGCTACGACTATCGAACGCCTCTCCGACCTCCGGACCAAGCCTAAGAAGACTAGAACAGCTCGAACATGACTAGAAATAGAGAGGAAATCCGGAATTGGCAAGGAGAAATGAAGTCTCGGCCTTCTATTTATAGACAACGATCGGAGCCTCCGATCCTCGATCGGAACGTCCGAACCTCGATCGGAACGTCCGATCCTGCCATCGGAGCTTCCGAAGATCCTGATCTGCCACGTGTCAAAATATCACTTGATGACTCCGGATAGGGGTGATCGGAGCCTCCGGTCCTGATCGGAGCTTCCGATCCAGCCACACGTCATGGATGACGTAATATCATCGGTGCCTCCGATCCTCATCGGAGCTTCCGATCGTCCCTTCGGAGCTTCCGATCCGTCCAATCCCCAAATTTATTTAATTAGCATTAATCCTTTAATTACTCAATTAGGGTTCGGGCTACTACATTCTCCCCCACTTAAGATATTTCGTCCTCGAAATCAGATCTTAAGTACCGAATGCACATACAGAAATCAGAAACATTCTTTATTCAAATCAAACGTTTACAGAGTTTGCAACTGAATACAACTTAAAGAATGAAATCAAAACAACTCAGGATGGTCTTTACGCATCCTGTCCTCAAGCTCCCAAGTAGCTTCCTCAGTGCCTCGGCGCTGCCACTGAACTAAAACCAAAGGAATGACTTTGTTCCGTAAAACCTTATCCTTAAAATCAAGGATGCGAAGAGGTTTCTCAACATAAGTCAAATCCTTGTCTACCTGAACCTCAGACCGCTGCAGAATATGAGATTCATCCGCCACATACCGTCGCAACAGAGATACGTGGAACACGTCGTGAATACTGGATAGATGCGGTGGCAAAGCTAGTCGATAAGCCAAATCGCCAATGCTCTCTAAGATCTCAAACGGACCGATAAATCTGGGAGACAACTTGCCTTTAAGGCCAAATCTGAGAATCTTGCGGAAAGGTGACACTCTCAAAAACACTTTCTCCCCGACCTCAAACTGCAAAGGCCTACGCTTGATATTAGCATAACTGGCCTGACGATCCTGTGCAGTCTTAATCCGTTTCTTGATCTGATCAACAATGTCTATCGCCTGCTGGATAAACTCCGGTCCTTCAGCCTGTCTCTCCCCTACTTCTTCCCAGAAGAGTGGAGTACGACAACGTCGCCCATACAACGCCTCAAAAGGTGCCATCCCAATACTAGTATGATAGCTGTTGTTGTAAGCGAACTCGATCAACGGCAAATGATCCTGCCAGGCTGAACCAAAATCCAAGACGCACGCTCTAAGCATATCCTCTAACGTACGGATAGTGCGCTCCGACTGACCATCAGTCTCCGGATGATAGGCTGTACTCAAACTGAGAGTAGTACCCATCGCACGCTGAACACTCCCCCAGAACCTAGAAGTAAACCTGGGGTCCCGATCGCTGACAATGCTCACAGGCACTCCATGAAGTCGGACGATCTCCTGAATGTACATCCGTGCCATGTGATCCACAGAGTACTCTCGGCTATAGGCAATGAAATGCGCTGACTTGGTGAGTCGGTCCACCACAACCCAGATAGCATCACAGTTCCTCGGGGATACCGGCAAATGGGTCACAAAGTCCATAGTGATAAACTCCCATTTCCATTCAGGAATAGGCAGACTGTGAAGCAATCCTCCAGGTCGTCGGTGCTCTGCCTTGACCTGTTGACACACCAAACATCTCGAAACAAACTGATAAACACTGCGTTTCATTCCCTTCCACCAGAAACGAGTACGTAGATCCTTGTACATCTTGTTGCTCCCAGGATGAATACTCAACTTAGTGCGATGTGCCTGAGACAAAATCTCCTCTCGCAACTCTTCATCCTGTGGAATCACAAGCCTACCAGACAAACACAGAAAGCCATCTGACTGATAATGAAATCCAGACGAGCTACCCTCGTTAGCTAGACGAGCTAAACGCTGGGTCTTCGAATCAGACATCTGAGCATCTCGGATCCGCGAGTACAAGGCTGGCTCAGATAATATCGCAAACATCTGGATACTCTGCATACCTTTCTTATGCTTGAAGGTATAACCTGAAGTACAACAGTCACTGATCGCACTAGACATCGAACAAGTCTGAAGTGCGGATAGTCGCACCTTGCGACTCAAAGCATCAGCGGTGAGATTAGCAGCTCCCGGATGGTACTTAATCTCGCAATCATAGTCCTTAAGCAAGTCCATCCAACGTCTCTGTCTCATGTTCAATTCTGCCTGAGTGAACAAATACTTGAGACTCTTATGGTCGGTGAAGATCTCAAATTTCTCGCCATACAGATAATGACGCCAGATCTTCAAAGCGAACACAATGGCAGCTAACTCCAAATCATGGACTGGGTAGTTGTCCTCGTGAAGATTCAGCTGTCTAGAAGCGTATGCGATCACATGCCCATTCTGAGTCAGGACACAACCTAACCCTTGAAGAGAAGCATCCGTGTAAACTACATACCCTCCAGATCCTGACGGTAATGCTAACACCGGCGCAGAAGTCAACCGCCGTCGAAGCTCACGGAAATTCTCCTCACACTCGGAGGACCACTCAAAATCCACACCCTTGCGGGTAAGCTGCGTCAACGGTCGAGCTAACTGAGAGAAATTCAGAATGAAGCGACGATAATACCCTGCTAGACCCAGAAAACTACGGATCTCAGCAACTGTCGTCGGACGCGACCAATTAAGTACCGCTTCAATCTTGCTTGGATCAACAGAAATCCCCTCCCTGGATATGATATAGCCAAGAAAGATCACTCTATCCATCCAGAACTCACACTTGCTCAGCTTGGCGTACAACTGCTCAATTCGAAGAGTTTGTAGTACCAACCGCAAGTGAGAAACATGCTCTTCCGTATTACGCGAATACACCAAGATGTCGTCAATGAAGACCACGACAAACTTGTCCAAATACTCCCTGAAGACACGGTTCATCAAATCCTTGAATATAGCCGGCGCATTAGTCAAACCAAATGGCATCACTAGGAACTCGTAATGCCCATAGCGAGTACGGAATGCAGTCTTGGCTACGTCCTAATCACGGACTCTCAACTGATGATACCCAGATCTCAAGTCAATCTTGGAGTAAATAGAAGTACCCTGCAGCTGATCAAACAAGTCATCAATACGAGGCAACGGATACTTGTTCTTCACAGTGACTCGATTCAGCTGCCGATAGTCATTGCACAGCCGCATCGACCCATCCTTCTTCTTCACGAAGAGAACAGGAGCTCCCCAAGGAGATACACTAGGACGAATGTACCCCTTGTCCAAAAGATCTTGTAGCTGATTCTTCAACTCACGCATCTCTGACGGAGCCAGACGATACGATGCTCTAGAAATAGGCGAAGTACCCGGCATCAACTCTATGCCAAACTCGACTTCCCTAGCAGGAGGAAAACCCGGAATCTCATCAGGAAACACATCTGGAAATTCATCCACAACAGGAATGCTCTCTATCCCAATACTCTCAGCGGACAAATCAACTGCATAGATAAGGTAGCCTTCCCCGCCAGACTCCAGAGCTCGACAGGCTCTCAAAGCTGATACCAAAGGCATCGGGGGTCGCGCTCCCTCACCATAGAAAAACCAACTCTCACTCCCTTCCGGATGAAAGCGTACTAATCTCTGATAGCAGTCCACTGAAGCTCGATAGGTAGTCAGCACATCTATTCCCAGAATGCAATCAAAGTCGTCCATCGCCAGGACCATGAGATTCGCTAACAAAATGTTCCCTTCGAACTCTAAAGGGCAGCCCATCACTAGACGCTTAGCCAAAGCAGATTGGCCCGTCGGAGTAGAAACAGACATCACTACATCTAGTGCAATGCATGGTAACTTATGCCTCTTAACAAAACGTGCAGAAATGAAGGAATGAGATGCACCAGTGTCAATAAGTACAAGAGCAGGTATACCATAAAGCATAAATGTACCTGCGATGACTTTCTCATTCTCCTCCACAGCCTGATCATGTCTTAGGGCAAACACCTGGCCAGAAGCTCGTGGCCTCAAATGAGAACTCCCAGCAGACTGTCCCTGCGACCTCTGCTGTACGGTAGCCTGAGAACCAGATCCTGAACCAGATCCAGAACCGCCTCCCCCAGACAGTGGACAATCCCTCCGGATATGACCAGTCTCTCCACAACGGAAACAAGCTCCAGAAGCTCTGCGGCACTTGTCGGATGGATGGTTCTTCCCACAGTGATCACACTTGTCCTTCTTACCGAAACGGACAACACCTCCTGAACCAGAGGAAGAAGAAGATCCAGACTTCTTTAAAGTTTGGGCACGGGGACCCAAAGAACTAGTAGTCCTCGACTGAGAGAAAGACCTGTTCCGCCGAATGCTGTCCTCTACCTGATGACAACGGCTCACCAAACCCTCGTAGGACATGTCGTCGCCAACCGCCACACGGTCATGGATCTCAGGGTTAAGACCCTGAAGGAACAGATTATACTTCATCTCTGAGCTATCAGCAATCTCGGGGCAATAGGATAGCAGATCAAAGAACCTCTGCTGATACTCATCGATAGACATGGTTCCCTGTCGCAGACTCAGTAGCTCGCCTGCCTTCGACTGTCGGAGTGCAGGAGGAAAATACCGCTTTTGGAAAGCTGTGCGAAACTCGGCCCAGGTGGCCACTCCTCTCGCCGCAACAAAAGGTGCAGAAGTAAACCTCCACCACCTACGCGCACGCCCATCCAGAAGATAGCCAAGGGTCTCCACCTTCTGCTCATCGGTGCATTGGAAAGTCTGAAAAGTCGTCTCCATGCGGTCTAACCAGTTCTCCGCATCCTCCGGAGACTCACCTCCAACTAAGGGCTTAGGACCCATAGCTAAGAATCGACGCACAGTGAAACGCTCGTCGTCATGGTGACGATGACGCCGTTCTCGACGAGGCTCCCGGTCGGCATCACCCCAACGCCCACCAACACTGCCATGAGAACTCTGGTCGTCACGATTTGACATCTACAAAAATACCTCAAGATGAGACTAAATCCCAAGGAATCTTTTGCATGCTCTGATACCATAAATGTAGTGACCCTTACCCGGATCACCTACTAAACAGAACTTATGCATGCAATTGACTTAAATAAAACAGATATCAGAATAAAACTTCGGAAACCAATAACATTATACAATCCCAAGAAAAGGAATCTGTAATTATCCAATAATATACAACCAAATCGAATAGCTGTATAAACCCAAACAACAGTAATAAAGCCTAGACGAAGCTCCAGCTGGCCAACCACTGACTAGCCCCTCCTGGATCCACCCTCCTCGTCCAATCGCAAACCTGCCCCATGGAATAGGGTGTCAAGAAAATACAGAGTACGAGACGTGAGCATAAAACGCTCAGTGCGAGAGTATGAGTATACATGCATGCAAAGTGAACTCCCTATAGACTCGAGGTCAAGGATCAGATAACAGAGACAGACCGGGCCCTGGTATGTAGCACGCTGTGCCGTCGCTTCAGGAGGTGGCTCCCATACCGAGATAACTGTGGATACGCCGGACCCAAATCGATGGAAGTCCATCCACTAACAGGATAGGGTACAACCCTACTACAGACATCTCGAAAGAGATACAGCAAGATGCAAATGAATGCAGCATAATATCATGGCATATAAATCATGCAGTCACATAATACA
This sequence comes from Henckelia pumila, assembly GCF_033568475.1. Classification (NCBI taxonomy): domain Eukaryota; kingdom Viridiplantae; phylum Streptophyta; class Magnoliopsida; order Lamiales; family Gesneriaceae; genus Henckelia; species Henckelia pumila. The sequence goes on from NC_133122.1 coordinate 94,474,176, forward strand.
TGCATACTCAGTCAGGATATCTCGAACAGTACTTCCGTACCTCAAATACCAGGTAGGCACTACCAGCTCTAAGTCCAAGCCTAAAGTCCGCCTACACAGCGAAATGATACTACTATCATTACAGTGCTCTAAAAGCCTTAACTAAGCTATAGCATACTCCTAAATATTTATAGGAAGCAAAAGCTATACCTTCGTCCGTCGTTAGCCCTTTGATGTCGATGCCTCCAGAACTTGGGCACAACTCCGCTACGACTATCGAACGCCTCTCCGACCTCCGGACCAAGCCTAAGAAGACTAGAACAGCTCGAACATGACTAGAAATAGAGAGGAAATCCGGAATTGGCAAGGAGAAATGAAGTCTCGGCCTTCTATTTATAGACAACGATCGGAGCCTCCGATCCTCGATCGGAACGTCCGAACCTCGATCGGAACGTCCGATCCTGCCATCGGAGCTTCCGAAGATCCTGATCTGCCACGTGTCAAAATATCACTTGATGACTCCGGATAGGGGTGATCGGAGCCTCCGGTCCTGATCGGAGCTTCCGATCCAGCCACACGTCATGGATGACGTAATATCATCGGTGCCTCCGATCCTCATCGGAGCTTCCGATCGTCCCTTCGGAGCTTCCGATCCGTCCAATTCCCAAATTTATTTAATTAGCATTAATCCTTTAATTACTCAATTAGGGTTCGGGCTACTACAGTTGTCCTCGTGAAGCTTAAGCTGTCTAGAAGCGTATGCGATCACATGCCCATTCTGAGTCAGGACACAACCTAACCCCTGAAGAGAAGCATCCGTGTAAACTACATACCCTCCAGATCCTGACGGTAATGCTAACACCGGCGCAGAAGTCAACCGCCGTCGAAGCTCACGGAAATTCTCCTCACACTCGGAGGACCACTCAAAATCCACACCCTTGCGGGTAAGCTGCGTCAACGGTCGAGCTAACTGAGAGAAGTTCAGAATGAAGCGACGATAATACCCTGCCAGACCCAGAAAACTACGGATCTCAGCAACTATCGTCGGACGCGACCAATTAAGTACCGCTTCAATCTTGCTTGGATCAACAGAAATCCCCTCCCTGGATATGATATGTCCAAGAAAAATCACTCTATCCATCCAGAACTCACACTTGCTCAGCTTGGCGTACAATTGCACATCTCGAAGAGTCTGCAGTACCAACCGCAAGTGAGAAACATGCTCTTCCGTATTACGCGAATAAACCAGGATGTCGTCAATGAAGACCACGACAAACTTGTCCAAATACTCTCTGAAGACACGGTTCATCAGATCCATGAATATAGCCGGCGCATTAGTCAAACCAAATGGCATCACTAGGAACTCGTAATTCCCATAGCGAGTACGGAATGCAGTCTTGGCTACGTCCTGATCACGGACTCTCAACTGATGATACCCAGATCTCAAGTCAATCTTGGAGTAAATTGATGTGCCCTGCAGCTGGTCAAACAAGTCATCTACACGAGGCAACGGATACTTGTTCTTCACAGTCACTCGATTCAGCTGCCGATAGTCAATGCACAGCCGCATCGACCCATCCTTCTTCTTTACGAAGAGAACAGGAGCTCCCCAAGGAGATACACTAGGACGAATGTACCCCTTGTCCAAAAGATCCTGTAGCTGATTCTTTAACTCACGTATCTCTGACGGAGCCAGACGATACGGTGCTCTAGAAATAGGCGAAGTACCCGGCATCAAATCTATGCCAAACTCGACTTCCCTAGCAGGAGGAAAACCCGGAATCTCATCAGGAAACACATCTGGAAATTCATCCACAACAGGAATGCTCTCTATCCCAATACTCTTAGCGGACAAATCAACTGCATAGATAAGGAAGCCTTCCCCGCCAGACTCTAGAGCTCGACAGGTTCTCAAAGCGGATACCAAAGGCATCGGGGGTCGCGCTCCCTCACCATAGAAAAACCAACTCTCACTCCCTTCCGGATGAAAGCGTACTAATCTCTGATAGCAGTCCACTGAAGCTCGATAGGTAGTCAGCACATCTATTCCCAGAATGCAATCAAAGTCGTCCATCGCCAGGACCATGAGATTCGCCAACAGAACGTTCCCTTCCAACTCTAAAGGGAAACCCATCACTAGATGCTTAGCCAAAGCAGATTGGCCCATCGGAGTAGAAACAGACATCACTACGTCTAGTGCAATGCATGGTAACTTATGCCTCTTAACAAAACGTGCAGAAATGAAGGAATGAGATGCACCAGTGTCAATAAGTACAAGAGCAGGTATACCATAAAGCATAAATGAACCTGCGATGACTTTCTCATTCTCCTCCACAGCCTGATCATGTCTCAGGGCAAACACCTGGCCAGAAGCTCGTGGCCTTATATGAGAACTACCAGCAGACTGTCCCTGCGACCTCGGCTGTACGGTAGCTCGAGAACCCGATCCTGTACCAGAACCAGAACCACCTCCCCAGACATGGGACAATCTCTCCGGACATGACCAGTCTCTCCACAACGGAAACAAGCTCCAGAAGCTCTACGGCACTTGTCGGATGGATGGTTTTTCCCACAGTGATCACACTTGTCCTTCTTACCATAACGGACAATACCTCCAGAACCAGAGGAAGAAGAAGATCCAGACTTCTTGAAAGTTTGGGCACGGGGACCCAAAGAACTAGCAGGCCTCGACTGAGGGAAAGACCTGTTCCGCCGAATGCTGTCCTCTGCCTGATGACAACATCTCACCAAACCCTCGTAGGACATGTCGTCGCCAACCGCCACACGGTCATGGATCTCAGGGTTAAGGCCCTGAAGAAACAGATTATACTTCATCTCTGAGCTATCAGCAATCTCGGGGCAATAGGATAGCAGATCAAAGAACCTCTGCTGATACTCATCGATAGACATGGTTCCCTGTCGCAGACTCAGTAGCTCGCCTGCCTTCGACTGTCGGAGTGCAGGAGGAAAATACCTCTTTTGGAAATCTGTGCGAAACTCGGCCCAGGTGGCCACTCCTCTCGCCGCAACAAAAGGTGTAGAAGTAAACCTCCACCACCTGCGCGCACGCCCATCCAGAAGATAGCCAAGGGTCTCCACCTTCTGCTCATCGGTGCATTGGAAAGTCTGAAAAGTCGTCTCCATGCAGTCTAACCAGTTCTCCGCATCCTCCGGAGACTCACCTCCAACTAAGGGCTTGGGACCCATAGCTAAGAATCAACGCACAGTGAAACGCTCGTCGTCGTGATGACGATGACGCCGTTCTCGACGAGGCTCCCGGTCGGCATCACCCCAACGCCCACCAACACTGCCATGAGAACTCTGGTCGTCACGATTTGACATCTACAAAAATACCTCAAGATGAGACTAAATCCCAAGAATTCTTTTGCATGCTCTGATACCATAAATGTAGTGACCCTTACCCGGATCACCTACTAAACAGAACTTATGCATGCAATTAACTTAATTAAACAGATATCAGAATAAAACTGCGGAATCCAATAACATTATACAATCCCAAGTAAAGGAATCTGTAATTTATCCAAAAAAAAATATACAACCAAATCGAATAGCTGTATAAACCCAAAACAACAGTAATAAAACCTAAGCGAAGCTCCAGCTGGCCAACCACTGACTAGCCCCTCCTGGATCCACCCTCCTCGTCCAATCGCAAACCTGCCCCATGGAATAGGGTGTCCAGAAAAATACAGAGTACGAGACGTGAGCATAAACGCTCAGTGCGAGAGTATGAGTATACATGCATGCAAAGTGAACTCCCTATAGACTCGAGGTCAAGGATCAGATAACAGAGACAGACCGGGCCCTGGTATGTAGCACGCTGTGCCATCGCTTCAGGAGGTGGCTCCCATACCGAGATAACCGTGGATACGCCGTACCCAAATCGATGGAAGTCCATCCACTAACAGGATAGGGTACAACCCTACTACAGACATCTCGAAGGAGATACATCAAGATGCAAATGAATGCAGCATAATATCATGGCATATAAATCATGCAGTCATATAATACATGCATACTCAGTCAGGATATCTCGAACAGTACTTTCGTACCTCAAAACAGTGAAAGCTCTACCAACTCTAGGTCCACGCCTATAGTCTGCTCTACACTGCCAAATGATACTACTATCATTAAAGTGCTCTAAAAGCCTTAACTAAGCTATTGCATACTCCTAAATATTTATAGGAAGCAAAAGCTATACCTTCGTCCGTCGTTAGCCCTTTGATGTTGATGCCTCCAGAACTTGGGCACAACTCCGCTACGACTACCGAACGCCTCTCCGACCTCCGGACCAAGCCTAAGAAGACTAGAACAGCTCCAAAAGGACTAGAAAGGAAAGGAGAACTCGGAATTGGCAAATGAAAGTGAAGTCTCGGCCTTCTATTTATAGATAACGATCGGAACTTTCGATCCTTGATCGGAACGTCCGAACCTCGATCGGAACGTCCGATCCTGTCATCGGAGGTTCCAAAGATCCTGATCTGCCACATGTCAAAATATCACTTGATGACTCCGGATAGGGGTGATCGGAGCTTCCGGTCCTGATCGGAGCTTCCGATCCAACCACACGTCATGCCTGACGTAATAACATCGGTGCCTCCGATCGCTCATCGGAGCTTCCGATCCTGTTCGGAGCTTCCGATCATGCCTTCGGAGCTTCCGATCCGTCCGATACCTAATTCAATTAATTAGCATTAATCCTTTAATTACTCAATTAGGGCACGGGCTACTACATTGTCACCCACTTGCCTATGTCTTCCAGGAATTGTGATGCTATTTGGGTTGTCGTGGATCGGTTGTCGAAGTCAGCGCATTTTCTTCCCTATAACCGCGATTACACCTTTGATAGGATGGCACAATTGTATGTGCGGGAGATTGTGCGATTGCATGGGATTCCGTTGAGCATTGTCAGCGATAGAGATCCGAGATTCACCTCGAGGTTTTGGGGTAGTTTCCAGCGAGCCCTTGGTACTACCTTGAGCTTGAGTACGGCTTATCATCCAGAGACGGACGGACAGTTGGAGCGTACTATTCTCACTTTAGAGGATATGCTTCGCGCGGCGGTGATGGATTTTGGTCCTGCGTGGCATGATCATTTACCCTTGGTGGAGTTCGCCTACAACAATAGTTTCCATCGCAGCATTGGCATGGCACCATTTGAGGCTCTTTATGGATGCCGTTGTCATACACCTTTGTTTTGGGACGAGGTTGGCAAGCGTCAGGTTGAGGGTCCTCAGATGATTCAGCAGATGATTAGTGCAGTGGAGTTGATTCGACGTAGGGTTAAGGCAGCCCAAGATCGACAGGCTAGCTACGCGAACACTCACCGCAGGCCACTTCATTTTGAGGTAGGGGAGTATGTTTTATTGCGTGTGTCACCTTTCCGGAAGGTGATGAGTTTTGGTCGCAAGGGTAAGCTGACACCTAGATTTATTAGTCCTTTCGAGATTCTCGAGAAGGTTGGGGATGTGGCTTATCGTCTGGCCTTGCCACCCGATCTTTCGGAGATCCACGATGTGTTCCACGTGTCCTTGTTGAGACAGTATGTGGCGGACGAGTCGCATATTTTGCATCCGACCAAGGTAAAGGTGGATCGGGATCTATCGTATGTGGAGAAACCCCTGCGGATTCTTGACAGGAAGGACAAGGTACTTCGTAACAAGCGCATACCATTGGTAATGGTACAGTGGCAGCGCAGAGGTACAGAGGAAGCTACTTGGGAGTTGGAGAGTCGGATATTAGCCAAGCATCCTGAGTTGTTTTGAGATTTTGTACTTTCTTGTATCAAGTTTATACTTGTTCAGTTGTAATAAAGAACATTGGTTAGCTATTTATGTTTTCCTCTAAGACTTAAATTTCGAGGACGAAATTTCTTAAGTGGGGGAGAATGTAGTAACCCGCATTTATAATTAGTGATTAATGAGTAATTAATCACGTGATCATGTTTAGATTAAGTAAAACATGATTAAGTAAGTTCCTGTTGGGATAACGGACTTCAAAAATGAATTCAGAGCACTCGAATTAGTTGAATTGGTTCAGCAGGATCGGACGGTCCGAAGAGGAAGTTCGGACGATCCGAAGTGGATCGCAAGCTCCGTGCCAAGATCGGAGGCTCCGATCGAGATCGGATGCTCCGTCGGCAAGATCGGAAGCTCCGATCTGGACCAGGGCACACGTCATCGTTTACGTCAGCAAGGTGACGTCACTGCTGACGTAATATTGAGCGATCGAACGCTCCGAAGGTGCGATCGGAGGTTCCGATCGAGTTCGGATGTTTTGAACAAGGTTCGGAGGCTCCGAACAATGTTTATAAATATGGGGGCCGAGGGTTCATTTGGAGTGCACCAATTTCCTCTCTTCTCTCTGATTCCTAAGCCTTCTAACTCAGATCTAGGGAGATCTAGGCGTCCTACGGGGAATCCGGAAGTGTCTTAGTGATCTAGACGTCGTCACGGAGCTACGGCCTAGTTTTGAGGCTATCGTCAGCAAAGGGCTAACGACGGACGCAGGTATAGCATTGGCATCCTAAAAATATTTAGGAGTATGCAATAGCTTATTTAAGGCTTTTAGAGCTTTATTGTTGATGCATGGATATTTGCATTGTAGTAGCAGTAGACTGGACTAGTAGGCTTGAAGTCTAGGTCAGTGGAGCTAGGTTTGACCAGCAGTGTTAGAGGTACGTAAGTACTGACCGAGATAGCCGGCATGATATATTTTCTTATATGTTGCATGAGTATGTGCTAGATGTTTTATAATGTTTTAGCATGTTTTACCGCCTTAGCACATACATGATTTTACGTGTGACTGCATCCGGAGAGATGTGAGTCATTGACAGTCTCCATAGGGAACGATGATCTCATTTTGGACTCGAGTCAGGTATGACAGTTTCCATATGAGGCTTGTATCCTGTTTTGGATTCGGGTCAGGATGGGGTTGGCTCAGCCCTGATATGGAATATACGAGTACCCCGCGGAGTAGCTCTCTAGCCGGTACTGTATATTCTCGGCGCCATGAGCAAGTGTTTTCACTTGAGTTTTAAGTCATCTGTGTGCGCATATTTGTATTTATATCATTGCTTCGTATTGAGCGTTCTAGCTCACGCCCCTGTGTTTGGGTATTCGTTGTGTACCTTGTGGCGGGGCAGGTTTGAGGCTGGACGGTTCAGGCGGCTCCCAGCAGGATTGAGACTTTGGAGAGTCCAAGTTTGTAGAGGGTAGGGATTTATTTACCCTGAACCTTCGATTTGGTTGTATAAACAGTATTTATACACTTGTGATAGCATCGGTTGTATTCTGCCGATTGGATTTGTTGTATTTTAATTATCCACACTTTACGCTTTAAGCTTTTATTGCGTGCGCTTTTACTATAACTTTGATTAGATAGTGGATCCAGGTTGGGTCACTACAGTATCTTTCAGCGTTATTTAGATGAGTTCGTCATTATCTTTATCGATGATATTCTTATCTACTCGAAGAACCATACTGACCATGCAGAGCACTTGAAGACCGTACTGCAGATTTTGCGAGTTGAGCAGTTGTTTGACAAGCTGTCTAAGTGTGAATTCTGGTTAGATCGAGTTGTCTTTCTTGGTCATATAATTTCTGAAGATGGGATTTCTGTCGATCCCAGCAAGATTGAAGCGGTTATGAATTGGCCTAGACCTACTTCAGTGCCGGAGATCCGAAGCTTCATGGGTTTAGCTGGTTATTACCGTCGTTTCATCGAGGGTTTCTCGTCTATTGCCAAGCCAATTACCCAGCTGACTCAGAAGAATGCGCCTTTTGTTTGGACTTCAGATTGTGAGGCTAGCTTTGTTAATTTGAAGAGGAGACTGACCAGTGCTCCAATTCTTTCTATTCCGAAGGGTACTGGAGGTTTCACAGTCTATTGTGATGCTTCTAACCAAGGCTTGGGTTTTGTTCTTATGCAGCATAAGCATGTGATAGCGTATGCATCGAGGCAGCTGAAACCGCACGAGACTCGTTATCCGGTTCATGATATTGAACTAGCTGTGATCGTCTTTGCTCTGAAGATCTGGCGTCACTATCTTTATGGTGAGTTTTTCGAGATCTTTTATGATCATAAGAGCCTTAAGTACTTGTTTTCACAGGCAGAGCTGAATATGAGACAGAGAAGATGGTTAGACTTGTTGAAGGATTTCGACTGCGAAATCAAGTACTATCCGGGAAAGTCGAATGCAGTTGCAGATTCCTTGAGCCGAAAGCTATGTTCTTTATCTCTTTCTACTATTGGTGTTTCTCAGTTGATCGATGATTGTTGCACTTCTGGTTTAGAGTTTGAAACAGATAGGGAGACTACCAGAGTGTTTGCTATTCAAGCCGAACCGGAGTTGTTTGTTACAATCAGAGAAGCACAGAAGTCTGAGCCGAGCATTCAGGTTTCAGTAGAGAAAGTCAGATCTGGGCATCAGTCTGAATTCCAGGTTAGAGATGATGTACTGTATGTGAATAACCGTATTGTTGTGCCTGATATTTCGGAATTGAGACAGCGTATTCTCCGAGAGGCTCATTGCAGTCGGTTTAGTATTCATCCAGGAGGTCGTAAGATGTACAACGACCTGAAGAACCAGTTCTGGTGGAAGAGAATGAAGAGCGATGTTGCGAGGTTTGTATCTCGGTGTTTGAACTGTCAACAAGTAAAAGAAGAACGTAAGCGACCAGGAGGTCTGTTGCACAGTCTATCTGTTCCTGAATAAAAGTGGGATCACATTTCCATGGATTTTGTCACGAAGCTACCACGATCCGTTCGAGGATGCGATGCTATTTGGGTAGTGATCGACCGATTGACGAAGTCTACGTTTTTTATTCCATACAGGATGAAGTATCGTCATGATCAGATGGCTGAGTTGTATGTTAGCAATGTTGTGAGATTGCATGGTGTGCCGAAGTCGATCGTTTCAGACAGAGATCCTAGATTCACTTCTCACTTTTGGCACAGTCTTCAGGGGGCACTTGGTACTCGATAGCATCTGAGTACAGCCTATCATCCTCAGACCGATGGACAGTCAGAGCGGACTATCCAGATGCTAGAGGATATGCTGCGAGCGGTAGTGCTAGACTTTGGCACTAGTTGGCAAGAATCTTTGCTTCTTGTCGAGTTTTTTTACAACAACAGCTTCCAAGCGAGTATCGGTATGGCACCTTTTGAGGCTTTGTATGGTAAGAAGTGCCGATCTCCGTTGTTTTGGGATGAATTGTCTGAGTCACCAGATTTGGGACCGGAGATGCTTAGAGATATGGCAGAGCAGGTTAAGATCATTCAGACCAGAATGAAGTCAGCTCAAGATAGACAGGCAAAGTATGCGAATGTCAGGCATAGATCTCTGAGTTTTGATCAGGGAGACCAAGTCTTTCTGAAGATTTCACCTTTCAGAGGCACTGTCAGATTCGGTAAGAGAAGGAAGTTATCTCCGAGATTCATCGGGCCGTACGAGATTCTCGAGAAGATAGGCGATCTTGCCTACAGACTTGCACTTCCTCCGTCTTTATCTGGTATTCATGACGTTTTTCACGTCTTTATGCTGCGAAAGTATCATCCAAATCCTTTTCATGTTCTTCAGCCTGACGAAGCCGAGTTAGACGAGACTCTGAGCTACTTTGAGCGACCAATTCAGATCCTTGATCGGAAGGAGAAACAACTCAGAACCTTGGTGAAAGTGCAGTGGAGCCGTCACGGCGTCGAGGAAGCGACTTGGGAGACAGAATCTGACATGAGACAGCGATTTCCAGAGTTATTCGGATGACGTGAGTTCTTCTTACTGTCTTTAGTTCTTTATTCTATCTTATGAGTTGTGGTTCTTGTTGATTTCTAGAACGAAATCTCTTCTTAGTGGGGGAGAATTGTAACGCCCCGTTTTTATCTTAAATGAGTTTATTTGAGTTAATCGGAGATTACAGAGTTCACGAGCCGACTTGATTTTGATCAGGGTCCTTTTTGCAAATTTTGGAAATTTCAGGGACTAAAATGCAAATAGTGGATTTTATATATTATCTACTCAACTTTTGACTTTTCTCTTTAATCCTTCTCCTTCCTTAGCCGGCTCCTCCTCCATGGAAGCGCCCCATCACCTTTTCAAGCTTCTAGATTTCAGTCCGAGCTCGATCCGTTCGTTAAAAATTATTTCTGAAGGCAAATTATCGATCACTGCAGTGAGAGCTCTATTATATCGTAAGTTTTTCTACAATCAGATACATTCTAGTTTTTGGATGTTGTTAGAATCATTCTAGATTCGAGTATGTTGTTCTCTACAGAGTTCTGATCGTCTATTATCTGTCGGTTTTGAATTTGAGCGACGTTCGGAATTGTTAAGATTTTTTGGAAGCCATTTTCAAAAATATTGATTTTGAGATTTGTTGGGATTGCCTTGTTTTGGTTGTCTTAGCATTGTTATGAGGTTATATCGCTATTGAACTGCTGTCTGCATTGTCGGTTTGTTCAGTTATAGCCGTTATGCCGTCGGTTTGAGTTTTGGAGATTTGAACCGTTTTTGAAGTTGTTGAACTTGAATTGTAAGTTGATCTTGGTTATTGATCTTGTATTTCATCTGGACAGATTCTTTTGGAGTTTTTCAAGCCAGAGTTAACAGCATTTTGATCGTCAAGAGTTGGACGAAGATCGGTATAGAGTTTTACCTTGAACCGTTGTTGTTGTTTAGGTTGTATAGTTGTTGATACAATCTTTTGTTGTAGCTTGTCCGGAGTTGGATCTACGACATTAAAAGGTAAAAGCAGTCATCGTAGCGGGATAGCATACTCGGGACAGTTGGTTCTCGAGTTTTCCTTAAAATCACATATTGCATCAATAATGGTTCTAGTTTATGGAACCTGTATTTTATTGATTATTTGAATGAATTATATGGCTAGGTTCCTTTTGTTCCCATATGCATTCATATTGAGCCAGCACTATTGTTTCGATGGGTAGAACAGCCCTTTTGTTAGACGTTTTGGAGCTATATTCTAGTAGCCTAGGACGTAGTCGTTGCGCCTAGTGCTAGCATACTCATTATAGTTGCTCAAAGTCTAGAGGAGTGGGATACGTGGCACCACCTCGATTGGAAGAGTCGGTGAGTCGTCACGTGATCTCATCCTCGGGATCCCAAAAGCACAGAAGCAATCCTTTGTTTATCAGATTTGATATCCCGGTTTAAAGACATGCATTTCATTACGTTGTTATTGATTGTGTTGTTGTCTTGGAAGCATGTTTATTGTTGTATTACATGATATGTTGCTTTTACTGGGATTATCATTCTCACCGGTTATCCGGTTGTTGCTTTGTTTTGTATGTGTACTTGGCAACAGGAAGGGCAGGATCAAGTCAGCATAGACCTGGTTAGCATCCAGAGCAAGAGATAGAAGTGAGACTCGTTTAGAAGTCGAATCAGCATGTCAACCTAGTTATGTTATGCGAACATGTTTAGTTATTCGAACTTCTCGTATTTGTTTTGTAAGCAAGAAACGATGTAGGTACTATCGAATTGAATGTTTCTCTTCCCTAAACCTTTCTGGTATTGTTATTGGCTTGTCTAATACTTTTAATGCAAGTGTTTAGGTTTTGATTGAGTTTATTTCAGTGCCTTAACTTTTCTGGGCGAGGGGACGGCGCGGGCGCGCGGCCTCTTTGCGAGGTATGGGCGCGGGTGCGCTAGTTTTTGCGCAGCATAAGCGCGGGCGCGCTGCTTTATGCGCGAGCGCGCTGGTTTTTGCGGGGCTTAGGCGCGGGCACGCTGATGTCAGCGCGGGCGCGCGAGCCTCCTTTTAAAAAAAAATATTATTGGGTTCTTGTTTACATATATCTTATTGTCTGATATTAGTTGATTAGAAACGAGGTCTCACATAGACTATCCTACGAACGAGGTTTAAGAAATTTTAAGTTAAGCGCGTTTTACACAAATATTTATTTTTAAGTTCAAAATATATTTGTGAAGCTTTTTTTTTAAAAGATAGTCTTGGTATTTAATTTTAAGAGTTTAAGGAGGAAATATTTTAAAAAGAAATTATTCTAATTCGACGGGCCAGAGCCCGGCCCATGGACTTTTTATTTTAAAGTTGGAGTCAGGACTTAATGTAGAAACAGATTTATGTCAAATCTGTTCTCCCTTTCCTTCTTCACGCCACCAGCCGCCTCCCCCAACCTAAGTTTTATAAATTTTCTCTCATGTTTTCAAGGATTCTCGCATCGTTTGTTTGTGAAAATGCTAGGATCGTGTTATCGAAATCCGGATTCCCACACCAAGCAAGGGAAAGACAAGTTTTAAATTCTTTTGAAACCACCAATTGAGAATATATGTATTTTGATATTTAAAAGATGTATGTTGATGTGTAAGTTATGTATATTGTATTGATTCTATGAAATTTTAAATATCATTATATAGATCAGTGAAACGTGAATCGTTCTTGATGTTTTGGTTAAAGATTTTTGAGAAAGATGTTGTAGTTTTTTAAGGAAGATTTTTGAATATGAGTATTCTTGATGTATGTATTTTTAATTTAAAGCATTTGAAGTTGTGGTGTTCTTGAGTGAATCCTTTCAAGTTTTTAAGATTTTTTTCATGTGAGAAATCAAGGATTCAACGAGTGAATGTTTCGTCTAAATATTCTTGAGATTTGATGAAAATTTTGTGTGAATCTGGGAATTTTGGTGTGTATATTTTGAATGAAAAGTTAGGATTTAAATCTTTTGAAGATACATGTTTTTTGGATGAATCTTATCAAGTTTTTGAAGTTTTTCATGATTCGTATCATTAATTTCAATGAGTTAGAGAGTAGCTTTGAAAAGAGATTGAAAAAACCAAAAAAGAACAAAACAATCGAGTTTCGCACCCTGCCCGCCATTGCCTGCATGCGCAGGCAGCAGCACCAGTGCAGGGGAAAAGTTTTTGAGCACACACTCCTTAGGGTCGCACTGGGGCGCCTGATTTTTTGCGCCCCAGTGCCCACTGTAGTGCAGGGGCGCCATTTCCTGCGTCCCCTACTCGGGTTTTTTTTGCCCCGAAAATATTTTTACGTTGTTTTTTAATCTTAAATTTTTCTTATGATCTTTTAAGGTGTTTTATGTATTTTTAAGAGTTCCTATGAAAAACGTTTCAAGTTTGAATGTCAAAAACAGAAAGAACGACTCACGTGGATCGATTTAGTTATGTAATTAATGCAATATATGCTAGTATGTTCTCACAAAATTTATGTTCTCAATGAGAGAATGAAATGTTATGAAAGATTTATGGACGTGTTTATATTTATTTCATTTAGCATACATGATTTTTAAGCAGCATGACATGATAAGTTTCAAGATATTTTCAAGGTTCATGGTGACGTGATGATTTTAAGATGTTTTTATGTATGTTTCATGAATAATAAAATGTTTTTATGATGGAATTGTTTTATGATGGGAATGATGAATTCAAGAATGATGATGATGATGTTTATGATGATAAATCATGAGAAAGTTTACGATAAAATTTATGATCAATGATGTTATGCATGCATGAAAATATTTTGATTTCATGTGTGGACTTGTGGTGGAAAATACGGGTTTGGTGCCTCGGGATGAGCTCCGGGAGGGCATTTCCAAAAGAATGAAAGTTTAAGCGGCACAAGGCCGAGACAGTATACATATTGACACAAGGCTGGTATGGGTTGTACCAATTATATGTTTTTTGTACAACGAACGTGATCACGGGACCCAAAGACTCTAATGGTTGCCACATTTACAGATATTTCATCACCCGCAAATGAGGAACTTTATGAGATATGTTTTTATGCATGATGCTTATGTTTTAGTCTTGCACGTCCAAAACATGATGATTTTTATTATGTGACTATTTTGTTTATGAGTAATGCTTGTTGAGACTTTAGACTCACTATACTTGATTGGTGTAGTTCGATTTGAGATGTAAATGTATTAAAGATTTGGTGGAAAGGCTGAAGAGTCCAAGAGACGAAGGCATTGCATGGAACGAATTTTTCGAACCTTCGATGTTTTAAAGCAAGAAGAAGTTTTTATATATTTATTATTCTTTGGTTTATTACATTATTTTGATGCATGAACTTTAAAAGTCAGTTTTGAATAAATTTTAGATTTAGTATTTTAAATGAAGGTCACGTGACGATGAATTTTAATGATTTTAAGTTATAAAATATATGTTGTTTATGTCATTATGATAGTTTATTCTTGGTTCCACAAATGTTTTAAAAATTATTTTTTCGCACTACGTTTATTTTATTAAAACTCATAGTTCACCCGCTTTCCTAAGATTTTAATTGTCTGTTTGGGTTTACTATGTAAGTAGTAGTTTTTGGCGTGCCCGTATAAGACATATTCAGATGTCAACCACAACATAAGTATATCACCAAAAAGAAAGACAAGGTGAATCTCACTCACATCAACATGTCATGTGGCTCTAGAACCGAAGAAAAATTCAAGAAGTTTGAAATATAAACAAGATTTATTAAAAAGTTTAACTGAGGTCAAACTAGTAGAATACAACGTTGACTGATGTAATACGATTCCATAAATGAACAAAGTATGTGCAAAAAAAATTTTGATACTCAAAAGTATTTGTTGCAATGGATATGAGCACAAAAGAGGAAAAAAAAATTAATGATCGGAATAATAGTTCATATAATCGAAAGGCTCATAGTAACCGATTCACCATTTTCCAAAAAATCATATTGCTCATATAACAAAAGAAAAACTCAATCCATCCATAATACTATAAAACAAAGTACGTATCCCGAGTCTTCGCACAGCTTCGATTCGCTAACTTAACAGACCAAAACATACGACATATCAATTTTATAAAAAAACTATTCACTTAGTTGTATCCGAGTAAAATTCATTCATAAGAGAATAAATTACAACAACGACACATCAATTGATATCTTCTAATGCGCAGGTTTAATATTTTCAAACAAACTCCTACAATCTCATTAGAAATTGTTAACACTACCTACTAACTCAAATAACTTCCATGAACGATCTAGAACTGGAAGGAATTTTGGTACACCAACACCGCTTAACTTGAAGTTGCATGCTATAAAATAGACATTTGAATGATACACTTTAAATTACTAAAAGAAATTTTTACACAAAATAAACACTGAACTACACATTTAAATAATCAAACAACTAGTTTTGAAAATATTTTTAAAATAAGTTGACATCAAAACGTATAAAGTATTAACGCACATAAAACTAACATATAAAAATTCCTTGAAACTAAGACTTTGAGGCGAGACTTCTCAAATTTCTTGCGATCGGTAGTAGGCACAACCCAACCAGAACCATGCTGTGATACCAACTGAAACGACCCTGACCTTTATATTAAATTAATTAATAAAGAAAATACGGATTTTAAAAAATAATAATAAATAATTAATTTCGGCATGACCTATCTGTTTATATAACAACCCACCTGTCACAGAAAGCAAACTAAAAGTTTCACTAGACTCCCAACGATACGATAAAAGAATAAATTTTCCAAAACAATACAGAACCCAACAAAATCGTGAAATAGTTAAACGGTTTACATGTCATATGTACAAATCTATAAATCCTTAAGCTTACATTTATCCAATCAACAAAATGAAAGAAATTAAAACATTAAAGTAAATTGTTGCGGAAGTCTAGCATAGGTCTGAGGGATGTTTTGTTCCCGCATCGCAGTCCACTCGATGATTCTGCCCCTCGATCTCAATGATAATTGAACCTGCACCAATCAAGCATAGTGAGTCTAATGACTCAGCAAGTATAGACAGTGAAATAAGAAGGGTTAAAAATACCTATGGCGATACTTAAAGTACAGTACATATAATACTTTGAAACTGAAACTGAAAAGTTGTATGATAAAAGAGATTGAGACAAACTGTAAGTAATGAACTCACGCCAACTCACACGTAGAAACTTGGATCTTACTTAGACTTTTCTTGAACTTAAACTTGAACTTACTTGAAACTTACTTAACTTAAACTTTTCTTTTCTTGTGAATTTAGATCATTGATTGCGGCACTTGATTTATTTTTTGATTGATCATGGCTATAGTATACTATGCCAGCAAGGATGCCGAGATTTCTCCCGTTAAACACCACATTGCCCCTCAGTCTTTGGTAGGGATGCCGAGATTTTTCCCGTTAAACACCGTACTACATGTCTGGTTGGTAGGGATGCCGAGATTTCTCCCATTAAACAACGTACTACACGTCTATTGTCACAAATCAACTCACTTCGTTCAAAACTTTAACTTTTCTTTGACTTGAAACTTTTAACTTTGCTTTAGAATCAAAAGAAATGCTTCAACTTGCTCAAACTTTAATCAATTCGAAGAAGAGACTCACACACACGAGTATGAATCTTTAGAGAATAAAACCCAACTCAAAAATGTGGATATTAGTTGAGTGAGTGGCTGCCCCTAAGTTGATTACCCAACTTAGATCTATTTCTCCTCAAACACATCTTAACCCGAGCAATCAAACCGTAAAGTCCTTAACTCGATCTTACCTTAACCGAATTCGACCCCTCTTGAACCAACATTCCTTAAATACTTCAAACTAACCCAAGGACTAGGTTATGATCTCTAAATACCACCCGAGCAACCCGTTCAAAACAAATTTCCGGGAAGCCTTCACACTATCAAAATTCTGCACTAGACACCTTAACTTGAAAAATTCCTAATTTGACCAAAACTAACCCGATTTGTTCCCAATTTGAACCTAAATGATCACAACATCCTAAACATGACTTAGGACCAGTCCTCACCCATCCATAGTCTCCCAAAGCATTCAGTTTAATCCAACAATCCAACTGCTCATCCATTGCTGCAAAATTTTTGCTCAAACTCTATAACTTAAATGGTCCTTAATCAATTCAATACTTAACCGAATCGAGCCCATTTTACATCGGCGCGACCACAAAGTCTTAAACTCGATTTAGGTCCAACCCAAAACCCATACAGTTGTTGGAACACGGTCGTTCTCTGGATCGAAAAAGTGATACCCGTTGCAGCGGAAGTTTTAAAATTTTATATGGAACGATTCCATATGGATATCAAATTCCTACGATTAAAATTGATAACATAAAATTTAAACAATGTAAATTTTACCTTAAAATCTCGAAACGATATTATGGACACCAACAGATTAAACTGCTCTTGTTGTATATCCCAGGAACTGATGAACGAACGTTTCTTCAATCAGGTCCACGAACAGGAGTTTAATCCCTCTGATAGACTGCACTAGAAAGTCTATCAAAAGTTTCTACGAAGAGATAGAACAGTTATGATCTGTTAAATCAGACTGCAAATTCGAAATTTGCAGACTGAAATTCTCGAACACAGTAGGGGAAGGGGGCGGCCGAAAACCCTAAGAGAGGAGGCTCTAGGTTTTTGAAAATTATGCCTGTGTTGTGTGTAATTTCTGTACTGCAATAACTTATTTATAATGTGGACTACTAACAGCTTAGGGACCATTAGTCATAAGTTCAAGCTTGACAAGCAAAGCCCGCATGTTCAGAAATTAATATAAAATTCATCGTGACTCAGATTGATAAACCAATTTCACCAATGTGTAAAGAAACCATTTCTGCATCATTCAAAGTCAAGATAAATTTTCTGAATCCGAATTCAGTGATTTCCAAAAATGTCCATCACTATGTCATTTTAGGAAATCTTACTCCCTCTACTCTTAAATAAGAAGTCCCACTTCTTTATTCACTAAATTTAACTCTTTAAATTTAATTATCTCAACGGGGATTAGAAATCCATTACTTGTGTGACCCTCAATGGTTCAGGGATACAGCTAGCCATGGGCTCACAACTCCTTGTGACTCGGAAAAACAATTTCCGACTTACCCAATGAATCATGGTAAGAGAGCCTAGCAACATCGCCCCATGATTCCCTAGGTATCACTGATAGTGTCTGCAAGAACCAATAGATTTTGGTTAGCGTATAGTATGGTCCCTTCATCCATATATCCCGATCAAATCAACAACCATTGGTACATCGAGAGTCGTTCGAGATTCGATAACTATGCAATGCATCTTGAAGATCAAATAGTGACATCGCATGTGCTACTAGGAAACCAAGTAACCTAAAACACATCATGTACTCTGGCCAAAGATTCGTCACACTAATATCTCCTCAGATTGCATAGGATATCCACACTTGCAAGTGTATGGTGAATCCTTGACAACAAAGCATCGACACCTATATGTGTTGTAACTGTACCCAATCCCGACACCTGATGACCCCAATAGAGTCGGTAAACGAGTCAAAGCACAGTACTAGCATATAGAGTCTCAATGATGTTTCAAGTAGTAAGGACTAATGGTGTACAACCAAAACCGCGGACTATATCCACTCTATAAGTGATAACCACTTGGAAAGTCCGAATAGGGTAGTTCGATCATTCATCATATGAATATCCATTTGCATGCTTCGAACATCTCTATGTTCCATACCAATGAAACGTGATACTCGACATCGCAAATGCTAGTCTCAATCTCGAGCGATCTTTATCCTTACTTGTGGACGGCTCAATTGACTAGGAACTGTTTAGAATATACAGTGAACATAAGATGTGTTTCATGACAGTGATCTATCTATATTCACTATCTCATCTTACTTTAGTATATTCAAGGTCTTTATCAAAATAGCAACAGTATATCATTATATAATAATAAGATAAAGTGAAAGCCATTTAAAGAACGTATATTATATTAAACAAAGATTGTTTACAAAAAGAGACTCTCAAAGCCCTTAGCCACAAGTTGGCTAGCGGGGCATCAACTCTTTCAATCTCCCACTTACCCTAAATCCAACTAGTCATACCACGTAGTTCCATTGCTTTGCGATGTTTGTCAAATAATGGTCCTGGCAAGGGATTAGTAAGTGGATCAGCGATATTGTCTGCAGAGGCCACACTCTCGACAGTGATGTCTCCTCTTTCCATGATCTCCCGGATGATATGGTATTTCCTCAGTACGTGTTTGGATCTTTGATGAGACCTTGGTTCCTTTGCCTGAGCAACGGCACCCGTGTTGTCACAGTACACCGGGACTGGACCAACAACTTCAGGAATAACGCCCAACTCTTGGACGAAATTCATCATCCAAACGGCCTCTTTATCAGCAGCTGATGCCGCAATGTATTCTGCCTCAGTGGTGGAATCCGCTGTGGTGTCCTGCTTGGAACTCTTCCAAGAGACAGCACCGCCATTGAACATGAACACAAATCCAGAGGTTGACTTCGAGTCATCCACGTCACTTTGGAAGCTAGAGTCGGTATAGCCACCCAATTTCAGTTCTCTTCCTCCATAAACCATGAATACATTCTTTGTTCTTCTCAAGTACTTAAAAATATCCTTCACGACTTTCCAATGCATTTGACCGTGATTGTCTTGATATCTGCTCGTGACACTCAGAGCAAATGCCACATCCGGTCTGGTAGATATCATCCCATACATGATACTCCCTATGGCTGACGCATATGGTATGTGTGTCATTTTCCCTATCTCTTCGTCAGTCTTGGGACACATAGACTTGGATAGAGACACTCCATGACATATATGTAGATGTCCTCTCTTGGACTCATCCATTGAAAACCATTTCAATATAGTGTCGATGTAGGTAGCTTGAGTAAGTCCTATCATTCTCTTAGATCTATCTCTATAGATCTGTATACCTAGAATATAGGACGCCTCACCCAAATCCTTCATCGAGAATCTACCTGACAACCATATCTTTGTTGACTAAAACATCCCTACATCATTCCCAATGAGTAGGATGTCATCAACATAAAGTACTAAGAATGTTACCGCATCCTTAACTACTTTCTTGTACACGCATGGTTCCTCCGGGTTCTTGATGAAACCAAAATCCTTTATTGTTTCATCAAATTTCTGGTTTCAACTTCTTGATGCCTGTTTGAGACCATAGATCGATCTCTGAAGCTTACATACCTTATGCTCGCTTCCCATGGATGTGAATCCCTCGAGCTGCATCATATAGATCTCTTCCTTAATGTTTCCATTAAGGAATGCAGTCTTCACATCCATTTGCCATATCTCATAGTTATACCATGCAGCAATGGCAATAAGGATTCTTATGGACTTGAACATTGCGACTGGTGAAAAAGTTTCATCATAGTCAACACCTTGTCTTTGAGTGTAACTTTTTGCAACCAATAGTGCCTTGTAGGTCAGTACCTTACCATCAGGCCCAAGTTTTCTCTAGTATATCCATTTACACCCTATTGGAACAATTCCATCGGGAGGATCTACTAAAGACCAAACTTGGTTTGTATGCATTGAATCTATTTCCGACTGCATAGCTTCAAGCCATAAATTCGAATCCGCATCAGAAATTGCTTCCTTGAAGTTTCTTGGATCACATCCAATGTCGGGTTCACTTTGATCCCCTTCAAGAAGAAGACCATATCTAATAGGAGGCCTAGAAGTCCTCTCGGATCTTCTAATAATAGGCGTGTCTTGTGTTGATTCTTGAGGTATAGGATCGTTATTTTGTATCTCGGGTTCTTCTCGAATTTCTTTGAGTTCCATCATCTTGCCTTTCTTATCCAATAAGAACTCCTTCTCCGAGAAGGTGGTATTCCTTGAAACAAACACTTTTGTTTCAGTGGGATGATAGAAATAATATCCGATTGAATTCTTCGGATACCCTACAAAATAACATAAGGTGGATCGACTATCCAACTTATCTCCCACTATCTGCTTTACGTAAGCAGGACATCCCCAAATCCTCAAGTACGAATACTTAGGAGCTTTGCCATTCCATAACTCGTATGGCGTTTTGTCCACTGCTTTAGTGTGGACGTTGTTCAACAACAATACCGCCGTTTCAAGAGCATAGCCCCAAAACAAAGGTAAGAGCTCAGTGAAGCTCATCATAGATCGAACCATGTCCAACAAGGTTCGATTGCAACGCTCCGAAACACCATTCAGCTGAGGTGTCATAGGAGGAGTCCACTGAGAGAGAATCCCATTCTCTTTTAGATAATCCAAGAACTCGGTACTTAAGTATTCTCCACCTCGATCTGATCGAAGTGCTTTAATACTCTTACCTAGTTTGTTTTCTACTTCAGCCTTGAATTCTTTGAACTTTTCAAATGATTCAGACTTATATTTCATCAAATATAAGTACCCATACCTAGAATAATCATCAGTAAAGGTAATGAAGTAGGTGTGACCAAATTTTGTACCAATACTAAATGGTCCGCAAACATCTGTATGGATCAAATCCAATAGATTTTGACTACGCTCAGGTTTTCCTTTGAAAGGAGATTTAGTCATTTTTCCTTTCAGGCAGGACTCACAAGTAGGTAGAGAGTTAATATCAGACATATCAAACATGTCCTCTCCCACTATCTTGTTCATCCTCCTTTAGGAAACATGACATAGCCTAGCATGCCAAAGGTTTTCCGGGTTTTGATTATCAATTTTCCTTTTATTTGTTGTTACCGGTTTATCAACATAATTAATTGGAACGTCTTTTAATTTTAAGTTATATAGATCGTTTTCAAGTTGTCCACATCCAATTAAACATTCATTCTTGTAAATATTGCAAATCCCATTCACAAAATTTCAAGAAAAACCATCTCTATCAAGCATAGAAATAGAAATAATGTTTTTAACCAAATCTGACACATATAAAACATCTCTAAAAAATAACTTAAAATCATTCTGCAAAATTAAACAAATGTCTCCCACAGCTTTGGCTTCAACTCGAGAACCATTTCCGAGCCTGAGCTGGGTCTCACCCATCCTAAGCTTGCGACTTCTTGTCATCACCTGCAAATCATTGCAAATGTGAGATCCACATCCGGTATCCAATACCCAAGAAGTAGTATTAAGTGAAACATTTATTTCAATATAAACATACCCTTCGCAGTTCGCAGCTGCTCGAGATATTCCTTGCAGTTACGTTTCCAATGACCGGATTTCTTACAGTGATGGCAAACATCCTTGGATTTTTCCACGTTTGAAGCCTTTGTCTTGTTTTTCTTCTCGGGTCCGGTTTTCTTTGATGGGGAAGAACGTTTCTTACCCTTTGTACTTGTCCCCTTCTTAGCAGAAGAAGAGGAGCTTCATAAGTTACAAGCATATTGACCATCTCTTCAAGGGAGGCCTCTATCTTGTTCATATTGAAATTCACCACAAAACCGTCAAACGATGAAGGAAGAGAGAGAAGTAATAAGTCAACATTGACTTCATGCTCCAATACCAATTCAAGCGTTACCAACTTCTGAATGAGCCAAATCACGCGTACCCCATGATCACGGACCGAAGTCCCTTCACGCATGCGACACGTCATTAACTCTTTTACAGTAGCGAACCTTTCAGCTCTCGATTGAGCCCCAAAATGTTACTTGAGTTGTGCGTGAATGTCAGCAGCATTCACGTTATCCTCAAATCGCCTCTGGAGTTCATAAGACATCGAAGCTTGCATATAGCATTTGGTCTTAATATCATGGTCCCACCATTTATCAAGTTTGGCCAACTCTTCCGGACTTATATCAGCTGGTGCTTCCTTCGGAGGAGATTTTTCTAACACGTAGAACATCTTCTCCGAGGTCAAGAAAATCTTCAACTTACGGAACCATTCCGTATAGTTTGCGCCAGTCAGCTTGTTTTGTTCGAGAATAGAGAATAGTGGATTGCGCGAATTCATCTTAATGAAATACTGAAAAGAAACAGACAATAATCAGTGATTGATTAATTTACTAAGACATAAAATAAGGTGAAATTTATTTTATGAATCTCACTCCCACTATTTTAACGATTTCACTACCCTCTAGTGAAAACGAGAAACATTTTCTTTAGTGGGAACATGGAGTCCAATTGACAAACTATAGTCCCGAATAATATCTGCCAACCATAATTTTCAAATGGTAGAGCCCAATTGCTTCCAAAGAAACCTCCATGTTTTTACCTCATGTCCAATAAGGGACCAATAATATGACGTCGTTTATTATGACACGTCAAGATGACCCATCAATATTATGTTGTGATGGATGGTCGCCATGTAGATCCCCAATAATATGAGCCAATTCCATGGGAGTTCCATCCAACTTACAACATGTGTCGATCCAATGTACAGCTTTCCGATGAACGGGCCCCCCCAATAATTTGAGCCGGACCGTATTTGCGGGTAGCATCTCATACATTGATCGTTGATGAAAGGTAGAAATATTTAAACAATATTTAAATGCCTTTTTGTTTATCTTGATATCAATTTTAAATCATATTTAAAATGAGGGATTTTAATTTCGAAAATTTGTCTCATCATTTAAAATTTGTATGCTTGCGGGATTCATACAATTTAGTCTAAACATGCATACAACAATAATATCATATATTATTTTAGGATGACCGATTCCATTACTAATTGACCCTTGGTTGCCAATCACGAGTCTAAGTCCAATCCTAGTTAATATGCAAGTATGTAATGCAATCCTATTACATTGAACTTCCAATTTACATTTCTTCGGTCTTTATTGTCTGCTGGGCCCACCTTTGTCTTCAAAACTTCATCTCCCACTATTAAAGGGGTGGGAACGGGCCATAAACCAGGCCCACTTTTATTACATATGACAATTCATATTGGGCCATAAACCAGACCCATTAATATATCCAACAACAATAATTAAAACCAAATGTAAACAACCTAACATACACCTATAATATTTGTCATGGCAATCGATCATCCTTATCCAATAATATTTAATTCAAAAATTAATTTATTGGATATCATGCAATGGCAATAAATATAAATAGATAAAATCATATTTCATACATAAAATCTTATTTTATATATAAAATCATATTTTATCTAGTTTGTCCATAAAATCATATTTTACACATAAAATCCTATTTATACATAAAATCCTATTTTATTATCAATTGTACCATAATTATTAATTTTATAAAATCTAATTTAATGGATAAAATTTATAAATTTTCCAAAAATTCAAATTTATCCAAAAATAAATTTTTTATGGACTGCCCAATCGTGGAGGTGGGCAGCCAATCGCTGCCCTGCGCTGCCCGATTGAAAGAGTGGGTGCCCAGTGAGCCAACTTGTGGCTATGGGCTTTGATGACTCTTTGTACAAACGATCTTTTGTTTAATGTAATTTACACTTTTATTAATGGCAATGACTTTATCTTTCTTCATATTGTTATATTATGATATACTATTGTTGTTTTGATAAAGACCTTGAATATACTATAGTGTATGTAAGATGTGGTAGAACATGGGGATGTCTATCATGAAATACATCTTATAGTCACTGTATATTCTAAACTGTTCCTAGTCGATTGAGCCGTCCGATAATAAGGATAAGGATCGCTCGAGTTTGAGACTATCATTTGCGATGCGGAGTACCACGTTTCATTGGTAGGGAACATGGAGATGTTCGAAGCATGCAAATGGATATTCATAGGATGAATAATCGAACTACCCTATCCGGACTTTCCAAGTGGTTATCACTTATCGAGTGGATAAAGTCCGCGGTTTTGGTTGTACACCATTAGTCCTTACTACTTGAAACATCATGGAGACTCTATATGCTAGTACTGTGCTTTGACTCGTTTACCGACTCTATGGGGGTCATCAGGTGTCGGGATTGGGTACAGTTACAACACATATAGGAGTCGATGCATTGTTGTCAAGGATTCACCACATACTTGCGAGTGTGGATATCCTATGCGATATGAGGAGATATTAGTGTGACGAATCTCTGGCCAGAGTACTTGATGTGATTTAAGAAATGGTTTCTTAGTAGCACATGCGATGTCACTAATTTGATCTTCAAGATGTATTGCATAGTAATCGAATCTTGAGCGACTCTCGATATACCAATGGTTGTTGATTCGATCAGGATATTTGGATGAAGGGACCGTACTGTACGCTAACCAAAATCTACTGGTTCTTGTAGGCACTATCAGTGATACCTAGGGAATCATGGGGCGATGTTGCTAGGCGCTTTACCATGATTCGTTGGGCAAGTCGAAAATCGTTGTTCCGAGTCACAAGGAGTTGTGAGCCCACGGCTAGCTGTATCCCTGAACCATTGAGGGTCACACAGTGTAATGGAGTTTTAATCCCCGTTGAGATAGTTAAATTTAAAGAGTTAAATTTGATGAATAAAGAAGTTGGACTTCTTAAATAAGAGTAAGGGAGTAGGATTTCCTAAAATGACATAGGGATGTACATTTTTGGAAACCACTGAATTCGGATTCAGGAAAATTTATCTTGACTTTAAAATGTGCAGAAATGGTTTCTGTGCACATTGATAAAATCGGTTTATCAATCGGAGTCACGATGAATTTTATATTAATTTCTGAACATGCGGGCTTTGCTTGTCGGGCCTCAACTTATGACTAATGGGCCCTAAGGTGTTAGTGGCCTGCATTATAAATAAGTTATTGCAGTACAGAAATTACAGACAGTTGGTCATAATTTTGAGAGACAGTTTTCGAAAAAAACCCTAGCTCTCTCTAGAAATTCGGCCGCCCTCCCTCTCTCTGTCAGAGATTTTCCGGTCTGTGATTTTGAATTGCAGACAGGATTAGCGAATCAAATTCGTTATTCTCTTCGCAGAAAACTTCTGATAGATTTTCTAGTGCAATCTATCAGAGGGATTAAACCTCCATTCGTGGACCTGATTGAAGGAAAGCTTGTTCATCAGTTCCAGGGAGATACAAGAAGCGCAGAGAAATCTGTGTGGTGTCCAATAATCTCGCTTCGAGATTGAAGGTAAAATTTAATAATAGTTATTTAATTTTACACACACTTATAATTTAATCGTTAAACGGTTGATACCCACACTATGGAATTGTTCCATAATAAAATTTTAAACTTCCGCTGCACCGGGTATCAATCGTGATTGATCTGAACGCCAGTTTTTCAACACCGATACCACTGTTGGAACACGGTCATTCTCCGGATCGAAAAAGTGATACCCGTTGCAGCGGAAGTTTTAAAATTTTATATGGAACGATTCCATATGGATATCAAATTCCTACGATTAAAATTGATAACATAAAATTTAAACAATGTAAATTTTACCTTAAAATCTCGAAACGAGATTATGGACACCAATAGATTAAACTGCTCTTGTTGTATATCCCAGGAACTGATGAACGAACGTTTCTTCAATCAGGACCATGAACAAAAGTTTAATCCCTCTGATAGACTGCACTAGAAAGTTCTACGAAGAGATAGAACATATATGATATGTTAAATCATACTGCAAATTAAAAATTTGCAGACTGAAATTCTCGAACACAGTAGGGGAAGGGGGCGGCCGAAAACCCTAAGAGAGGAGGCTCTAGGTTTTCTAAAATTATGCATGTGTTGTGTGTAATTTCTGTACTGCAATAACTTATTTATAATGTGGGCTGCTAACAGCTTAGGACCCATTAGTCATAAGTTCAAGCCTGACAAGCAAAGCCCGCATGTTCAGAAATTAATATAAAATTCATCGTGACTCAGATTGATAAACCAATTTCACCAATGTGTACAGAAACCATTTCTTCATCTTTCAAAGTCAAGATAAATTTTCTGAATCCGAATTCAGTGATTTTCAAAAATGTCCATCACTATGTCATTTTAGGAAATCTTACTCCCTCTACTCTTAAATAAGAAGTCCCACTTCTTTATTCACTAAATTTAACTCTTTAAATTTAATTATCTCAACGGGGATTAGAAATCCATTACTTGTGTGACCCTCAATGGTTCAGGGATACAGCTAGCCGTGGGCTCACAACTCCTTGTGACTCGGAACAACAATTTCCGACTTAGGTACTGATAGTGCGTGCAAGAACCAATAGATTTTGGTTAGCGTATAGTACGATCCCTTCATCCATATATCCCGATCGAATTAACAACCATTGGTACATCGAGAGTCGTTCGAGATTCGATAACTATGCAATGCATCTTGAAGATCAAATAGTGACATCGCATGTGCTACTAGGAAACCAAGTAACCTAAAACACATCATGTACTCTGGCCAGAGATTCGTCACACTAATATCTCCTCAGATTGCATAGGATATCCACACTTGCAAGTGTGCGGTGAATCCTTGACAACAAAGCATCGACTCCTATATGTGTCGTAACTGTACCCAATCCCGACACCTGATGACCCCAATAGAGTCGGTAAACGAGTCAAATCACAGTACTAGCATATAGAGTCTCAATGATGTTTCAAGTAGTAAGGACTAATAGTGTACAACCAAAACCGCGGACTATATCCACTCAATAAGTGATAACCACTTGGAAAGTCCGAATAGGGTAGTTCGATCATTCATCATATGAATATCCATTTGCATGCTTCGAACATCTCTATGTTCCATACCAATGAAACGTGGTACTCGGCATCGCAACTGCTAGTCTGAATCTCGAGTTATCCTTATCCTTATTTTTGGACGGCTCAATTGACTAGGAACTGTTTAGAATATACAGTGAACATAAGATGTGTTTCATGACAGTGATCTCTCTATATTCACTATCTCATCTTACATTAGTATATTCAAGGTTTTTATCAAAATAGCAACAGTATATCATTATATAATAATAAGATAAAGTGAACGCCATTTAAAGAACGTATATTATATTAAACAAAGATTGTTTACAAAAAGAGAATTTCAAAGCCCTTAGCCACAAGTTGGCTAGCGGGGCATCAACTCTTTCAACAGTGTTAGTCGTGTCACGCCCAAATTACCCAACTCAAATCAGATAAACAAAATATGCAGTAGTGCGAGTAGGGATCATTTCCACGAGGAAAGTGAAATTTAGTGTGTTCGAAATGATAATAAAATGGGTTTTGGGTTTTGGAAATTATCTATCAAAAAGTAACATCAATTAAAAATTAAACTCAATTAACTATCATGCAAGATTATTTTTAAATGAAGAAATCAATGAGAAACAAGCCTTGGTATTGGTCGACTACACCCTTGAAATTATTCATTCGATCATAGATTACCTAAAAATAACTAATTCTATCAAATATTCATCATTGAAAATTAAATTCCTGTTTCACCTTAATCTTAGTAAACTAGACACAAACGTTCTAAATTAACCATTACCAATAAATTAACTCAATACAAGCGATTAGATTTAAATTCACGATAGCATGCAAACTAGTGAAACTGACGAATCTAGACAACACATACACAAGCGGATGTATTTAATCTAGTCAATTGGTGTTCCTACAATTTAATAAATTCACAAGCGGAAAATATCAATCGTAGTTGCTTCACAAATTAGTTGATTCAAACAATCACGGATTTGAATTCCAATTTAGCAGTAGATTGTATAACGAAATCCTAAGGTGATCAATCCAAAAATCTCACATACAAGCATGAAATAAATCAGAACAACTTTTGATACTCAATAATAATTAAACACGGAAAATTCAAATCTCACAAACAAATAAAATCAAGGGCTTGTCTTCCTCAACCAAGTTCTACAAACTAGCCACAACGATTCATGAAAAACGAAAGAAAAATCAAAAGAAGAGAACTTAAGAAAGGATAAATAAAAACATAGTTGCCAAGGAATACTTGTTCTAAGCATTCAAAGTCTAATAATAATCTTAACACAACGGAATAATGACTTAATAAAAGATTAGAGTCCTAAATAAAAGAGTTTCTAAAATTAAAAACTTCTTCCCGAACAGCCCGTCTCGCTCGATCCGTAAAGTTTGACGGATCGAGCGAGAAAATCTTTGTCTCGATTTGTCCATTTTTCTTCTTACGGCCGCTCGATCGGTTGAAGTTGGCGGATCGAGCGGCCAAACTTATGTCTCCAATTCTTCATCTCCCTTGCTCGATCCGTCGAATGCTGCAGATCGAGCGGCCAGAATTTTGTCTATTTGTTCTTCGAAATGCCACATCTTACCATATAAACCCGGAAGAACGTTATGAAAACATGATAAATGAAATACGAACAAAATACATAATTAAAACACATAATGAATGCAAAACAACAACAGAATGATATCAAAATATGCAAAACAAATACGACTATAAAATTCCCCCACACTTAATCCTTGCTCACCCTCGAGAAAGTCATGCAAAAACAAAATGAAAACATAACAAACACATAAGCAAGGAAGACTCATGCATTACATATCCACAATGATATGAATCAAGGAGGTGCTCGAAGATCCATATTGTTCCAATATTTTCTCCGTGATTTACAATCGAGAGTTGAAGGGTTTGGAATTCTTGGAAATCAACTTGAGATGCTTGAAGATCTTTTTGAAGGGTGTTATGGTGATATTGAAGTCCAAAAAGATCAAGGAAGTGAAGAAAACCTTGGAGAAAATAAAAAAAAATAAGTTAGCAAGTTCGAAGCCTATGCACGCCCGCGCCATTCAAGTTGTGCGCCAGTGCATTTGAGTGAATTTTAATGATGCTAGACAGAACCATATGCGCGCCCGCGCCTTCCACTCGCGCGCCCGTGCCGTTACAAAACTACTATATTTTGATATATTGTGATATTTTGAATCTTTTAAGTCTATTAGGAAACTACTATATGATATCTTTGATATCTTTTGCAATATTTTTGTATTATCTTTAGGATTTTGGAATTATAATCCAACTAGAAAATCTTTAGTCTAATTCTATTAGGATTCCTAGTTTATTTCTTCTATATATTGTAAACTTCTTATTCATGAGAGAACAATTATGTTAATTATGATTTA
Organism: Henckelia pumila; assembly: GCF_033568475.1. Classification (NCBI taxonomy): domain Eukaryota; kingdom Viridiplantae; phylum Streptophyta; class Magnoliopsida; order Lamiales; family Gesneriaceae; genus Henckelia; species Henckelia pumila. The sequence goes on from NC_133122.1 coordinate 94,503,912, forward strand.
TTTAATTATTGATTTATATCAATTCCTAAAATTCTTTTTAGAATTTTGTCAAAGCTTTGCTTTGTTTTTATCAAATCAAACTTATCAATGTTTAACAAATTTGTGACGTTTGTCAATTGATTATCCTCGTGGATTGTCAAATACAAGTTTTTTGAAGGTTCCATTGTGATTAATTATTTTTTTCTCGTGATTATCTGTTGCTAATTTCAAGTAAATTAGAGGTGGATATCCTAAAACTTACTTGTTCAAAAGGTCGGGAAAAAATTATAAAATTTTTTTGTTATTGAATTGAGGGTACGATTTTAATATATTCGTGTTTGCCTTTCATGTATCCAAGATTCGCATCATTTGGTATCAAAGTTTAAGGTTCCATTGATTCAAGTAAGTCGTATCTTTCTATTTCTTCTTCTTATCTATTCTTTGTTCTTAGTTTCTTATCTTTCGTTCTTCGTTGGAGTCTATCCTTCTTAGAATTTTTGTGTCATTTCTTTCGATCTTGTTGCCCAAGTTCTTGTGTCTTGTGCTTCAAGTTATCTCGAAAAATAAAAAAAGAGATTAAAAATCGAAAATTTTTAAAAAAAGGAGAGTTCAAAATCGGTAAAAAAAAATTTGAAAGGACTGAAGGCTTAAAAAATATATAGAAGAAGCAAGATAACATGTGGAAAATTTCTTGTGTCTTGAGTCTTGGGTACCAAGTCTATTTCAATCTTCATAAGTCCAGTCCTTGTTTTTTTCCAATCTACGCGAGTCGATTGGCAAGTGTTTACAAGTTTTTAACTTGTGAGTTTGATACACAAAAAATCACAAAGCATAAGCTCTTTCTACATATTTTGAGTGAAAAAAAAGAGTGATTGAGTGATTTTCTTAGGAGTGACTTGTGAGATATTGGGTGATGAATATTTTTATTACTAACCTTTTTTCTTGCAGGTACGATATCCTATAGAAATTATTTTGTTGGAGGAGATGATTTGTACATGGAGAGTAAAAGTAGATTTTATGGGTGTGGTAGTAATAGAGGTAATAAAATTAAAATTCCTTCATTCCATGGAGATGAGGATCCAGAATTGTATTTGAAGTGGAAGAAAAGGGTAGAGAGTGTATTTGATGATTGTGATATTTCTGAAGCTAGGAAGGTGAAACTTGTCATAAAAGAATTTACCGACTATGCTTGCACTTGGTGGAATAGGTTAGATGAGAATAGGGAGAGACGTGGAATTAGTGTTATATCTACGTGGGATGAGTTGAAAAAAGTGATGAGGAAATGCTTTGCTCCTAATCACTATGAGAAGAAAAGTGGAGTTCCAAAGTGTGAATATCAAGATACATCTAAACTTTCAAATTCTAGTCTTGTGATATTGTATGCTTATTGTAGCACCAGAACTTCTGAAATTTGAATTTCATGCCAAAAATTATTTTCGGTATTTATATTTTTAATTTCTTGAAGTTAATTGTTTAAGTTTTAGTTAAAAATAGAATTTGCTTGATTTATTTGGATTAAATGCCTTGAATTGTTTGGCCTAGTAAGTTTCTGTCCCGGCAGGCGACGATGGTGGGTTTCGGTGGCATATATTTTTTTTTTCTAGACTTTCACTTTTAAGATTTTAAGTTAGAGGAAAAATGGGGGTTTTGGCCGGAAATGTAAATTTTAAACTTATAAGTTTTAGAGGTGCAAAAGTTTTGAGGTGAAAAGCTAATTTAGTGCAAGTAGCACTTTTAGTTGTCTTTTAGCACTTTTTAGTACAAGATTCTCTCACACACACACACACCAAAACCCTACACTCTCATCATTTTTCCCACTTAAAATTTCACTCCCATTATTTTTTCCCCTAGATATAAATCATTTACACTACAATTTAAAACCCTAGCCCCCAACATAACCCTTGTAGCCGCCCCTCCCCTCCCATGGAGATTTTCCCACGGCTCCCCCTCTCCTCCACCTCCTAGACGCCGCCGCCACCTTCCACCGCCGCCCATCCACCGGAGAAGCTTCCCAAGGAGCTTAGCTTGGAGTTTGACCTAGAGTTCTTCCCTCCATCTCCCCTTATTTTCGAAATTTTTGGGTAAAAGGTTGAAAGGCAAGTATAAGCTTTCCCTTGGGCTTTCATTCAAGCTAAGCTATGATGTTCCTTCTCCTAAGTTTCTATCAAATTTTCGAATTTTATGTATTATTAGACATGTGGAGCATGAGTTCATCTCTGAAATTTTGGATATGCATGTGTAAATTTTCGGTTTATGGCATTAGCAGGAGTTTATAGTTGTTGGAGGTTGAGATATGACTAGAGGCTTGAGATATGTTGATTGTATTTGCATAATTCGAAAATCCAGAAGTTATGTGCCCTAAATTTCGAGTTGTTGCATGTATAAGGGCTGGAATTTTGTATGATTTTGAAGCATTTATTGGATGTGCATTGGTCTTGATTGATTAGTCATTACATTGAGACTTTTCATGCTTAAAAGTTGATGTTTTTGAAATGTGAAGTGAAAGTGTGGTTGAGTGTTGTCCAAGTGCTTGGGAAAAGTCCTAAGTGATGATATTTGAGGTGTATTGATGTTTGGTATGGAGAAAAGTTAAGGAAAGAGGGTGAGAGGGGTTGAATTCTTGAGTTAGAAGTAAGTTGAATGTTATGAGTGTGCAGGGCAGCACTGTTCACGGGGCAGGGCAGGGTCGTGGCTGAGGTCTGGGCAGGGTTAGGCTATTCCATGGTAAAGTTCATGACGTTGTGGTCGTGTCGGTATAAAATGGGCGCATTTCGGATAAGTATTGAATAAGTTATGGGTCTTTTAAGTTTGTGGTGTAAGTGCAGAATTTTTAGAGGCTAAGGGGCTGTCGGGAATGCTTATGGTTTGGGATGCTTGGGAGGTCCTTGGAGGTTACAACCTGGTCCTAGAGGTATTTTGAAGTGTTTATTAAGTGTCGGTTCAAGCGAGACGGGTTTTGGTTAAGACATGATAGAGTTAAGGGTTTTACGGTTTGTTTGCTCGAATTGAGTCAAGTTTGAGGAAAGTGTTGAGTGAATTGTTTCTTTTGACTTAGGGGCAACCACTCATCCACCTTACACCCACATTTTTTTGAGATGAGTCTCATGTCTTAAAGGTTGCCTATTCGTGTGCATATGACATGTTCTTGAGTTTCATAAAGTGAAAGGAAGTTTTCTTGTTTTGCATGCTATAAAGAGGTGTGAGTCGAGTCTTAATGAATGAAAAGGAAAAGAAAGTAAATGTTTTTGAATGAAGTGATTTGTTTGTGACAAAGAGGGGTGTTGCTAGGCCGGGGGATGCCTCGGTCTACTCACCAAGAGGTTATAGAGGTTTAGGTAGGGAGCAAGAGACATCTTGTTTATCCTTGCCACAGAGGGCAATGTGGGATCGGGAGTAATCTCGGTCTCCTTGCCACAGAGGGGCAATGTGGGATCGGGAGTTATCTCGGTCTCCTTGCCACAGAGGGGTTAAGTTCGTCGGGAGAAATCTCGTCGTCTTGCCAGCATAGTGCACTGTAGCCATGATCATGATCGAAACAGAGGGTCACAAATCAAGGATCTGATTTCTAGAGGAAAAAGTAAAAGAAAATAAAAGTTAAAGTTTCAAAGTTTCAGTTGACTCGTCTTACGTTTATGTCAGTCAATCAGTTATGCATGAGGTTAAGTTTAATGTTATGAAAGTTGAAAGTCTATCATAGCGTGAGTTCATCATTGCATGCTATATTACTCTTGTATTTTCATGCATATTTACAGTTAAAGTTCAAAGTATACTATGTACCATAGTTTGAAGTATCGCATCACGTATTTTAAACCCTTGTTATTACACTGTTTATACTTGTTGAGTCTTTAGACTCACTATGCTTGAATGTTTGCAGGTGAGGAGACTGTTGTTGAGATGGAGGGGCATGATCTACTGGGATGAGGCCATCGGTGGTGCAAGGCCCAGTGACCGTTGCTTCTTTATGTTTACGTTTTCCGCACATTTCTCTTTTATGTAATAATGAAGAGTTATTTGAGTATTTTTAGTATTTATAGCCAGGATGTGCATCCCCTGTGCTACAGTTTACGATTTGAAGTACGTTTTCCGCTTATGCATATTTATGATTATCGTCGGAGATTTTAAATACCTTAGTTTACTTTATGCTGTAACCGGGAGGTGGTTACTAGGATTGCATGTTTATGATTAGCGCACTTGAGTTTTTATGTCAGTATTCCTTTCCTTATTTGAATTGCTGGCTGAGTCTTGTTGGCTTGTTTGTTTTACGAATAGGTCATGGCAAAATTTTAAAAAAATCCGTAATTTTGCTTTATTTTAATTATAGTCTAGTAGTGAGGGTCGTTTCAGTTGGTATCAGAGCTCGGTCTTGGTTTGGGCTGAGCCTACTGCCGGTTGCTAAAACTCAGGGGATCTCTCCTCAAAGTCTGTAAGATTTAAGTTTAATGTCTCTATCTGTTTAAGTTTTGATGTATTAGTTTCTTGAGTTATTGAGAAGTTTAAATTTGAAGTAAAAATATTTTCTAAGGCATGAAATTTGAATGTTGGATTTTCTCAATGCGTTTAGATGGCTCGTTGTCGTGATCCGCGTGCAGTTACGCCTCCACTGCCGCCTCCTCCACGGCCGCCGCCTTCACCGCCGCCGCAGGTGGATGTAGGAGGACAGGTGCTAGCGGGATTGGCCCGCATTCTCGAGCGTCATGTGGATGCTCCTAGAGCTGGAGTGGGGACTGTTTATGAGCAGTTCCGGAAGATGAATCCGAAGGACTTCGCTGGCACCACTGATCCGTTGATAGCGGAGGGTTGGATCCGTTCTCTGGAGGTGATCTTTCGCTATATGCAGCTGGGAGATCCAGATAGAGTGAGGTGTGCTGTGTTTCTCCTCCAGGATGATGCCGCCCTCTGGTGGGAGGGAATGGAGAAGATTGTGGACCCAGCTACTCTACCTTGGACTGAGTTCAAGAAGCTGTTCTTTGAGAAGTATTTTACTGCTGATGTGAGAGGCCGTTTGAAGACGGAGTTTATGAGCTTGAGACAGGGAGACTTGTCGGTGGCACAGTTTGTGGTGAAGTTCGAGAGGGGCTGCCATTTCGTGCCTTTGATTGGAGATGACGAGAAGGAGAAGCTGGAGCACTTTCTTGTGGGGCTTCGACCCGCCATCCGTAGGGATGTACTTATGGCGGAGCCAGCTGATTATGCTTCAGCGCTGAGGCGCGCCTTGAGGTCCGAGCAGACACTGAGAGATATTAGCGCAGAGGCGCATGGCAAGAGGCCCTTTCCTCATCAGGGCCACTCTCAGCAGCAGCAGCACGACAAGAAGCCGTATCATGGACCACCGAGACAGCAGGGACAGCAGACACCACAGGGGCGTCAGGCCCAGAAACAGGCTCCTCCCAAGGCTGGGGAGAAGCCCATTTGCCAGGTTTGCCACCGCCCGCACTTTGGGAGATGTTTGAAGGATGCTGGAGTTTGCTTCAAGTGCAAGAAGCAAGGCCATATCTCTACCCATTGTCCAGAGCTGAGGAGGCTCGTGCAGGGCAGAGTGTTCGTGATGGAGGCCGAGCAGGCCGACCCAGACACTACTCTTCTCACAGGTAATATCTTAACTTTTGGGTTAGAGTAGTTAAAGATTTTTTGATGCATGCGACTCTAAATCTTTGCTTGTTTGAGGTTTTACTCTAGTAACTTGTTGCATGCCTTAGGACCTTTGACTGTTTAGCATGAATAGTATCTTGTTTGGGAATTGTTGAATTAGAATGAGCCTAAGTAGAACTCGTGGTTTTAACTTCAACCTTTTGTCGTTGTAACTACTGCTATGCAGGTAGGATTGTTGTGGCAGGCGTAGCCACGAGGGCCTTATTAGACTCAGGGGCTACCCATTCCTTTATATCGGAGTCTTTTGCCCTTGAGAGGGGCATTCAGAGCGAGGAATTGGAGGTTGGATTCTCAGTTACTATCCCCTCAGGGGAAGAGCTATCCACCAGGAGCTTGGTGAGAGACCTTGTATTGCTTTTGCAGGGTCAGTCAGTGGTAGCAGACCTCATAGTTCTACCTTTGCCAGAGTTTGACCTGATTCTTGGGATGGATTGGATGACAAAGAATGCGGTGATGATAGACTTCCAGCAGAGATCAGTGCTAGTTAGGCCTGAGGGAGAGGAACCATTTTGGTTCGAGGCTACTAAGAGCTTGAGGAAGATTCGAGTCATTTCTACCATGCAAGCTCAGAGGCTTGTGCTTAGTGGGTGCGAGTCATTTCTAGCCTGTTTATCTTTGACAGAGCTGCCAGAGCGACCAGTTATTTCTGATGTGGCGGTCGTCAGGGAGTTTGAGGATGTGTTCCCTAGCGATGTTGTGGGAATTCCGCCCGATAGTGAAGTGGAGTTCTCTATAGATTTGATTCCCGGTACTGTGCCTATCTCCAAGGCACCGTACAGATTGGCTCCTACCGAAATGAAGGATTTAAAAGAGCAGATTCAAGAGTTGCTTGACAAGGGATTCATACGCCCTAGTTTCTCCCCATGGGGCGCACCAGTTCTCTTCGTTAAGAAGAAGGACGGTAGTCTAAGATTGTGCATAGACTACCGAGGTTTGAACGGAGTGACTGTGAAGAACAAGTACCCATTACATAGGATCGAGGACCTCTTCGATCAATTGCAAGGTGCATTCGTCTTTTCGAAGATTGATCTTCGTTCAGGTTATCACCAGTTGAAGGTGAAGGAGTCAGATGTGGCGAAGACAGCTTTTAGGACTCGTTACGGTCATTACGAGTTCCTTGTGATGCCGTTTGGGATGACGAACGCGCCCGCGATTTTCATGGATCTTATGAACCGCGTGTTTTAGCCTTACTTGGACCGCTTTGTCATTGTTTTCATCGATGACATCCTCATTTATTCGAAGGATAGAGTGGAGCATGAACAGCATTTGAGGACCATTCTTGAGGTGCTTCGAGAGCACAAGTTGTTGGCCAAGTTTGATAAGTGTGAATTCTGGTAGGAGAAAGTTGATTTCTTGGGTCATATTATTTCTAAGAGCGGTGTGGAAGTAGACCCTTCAAAGGTTCAAGAAGTGAAGGAGTGGTCTATACCGAGGAGCGCGTCTGAGATTCGCAGTTTTCTTGGATTAGCCGGTTATTACCGAAAATTTATCAAGGGTTTTTCCTCCATTGCTGTTCCTATGACAGCGTTGACTAAGAAGAACGCCAAGTTTGTTTGGAGTGCCGAGTGTCAAAGGAGCTTTGATACTTTGAAGGAAGCTCTTACGAAAGCGCCAGTGTTGACCATGCCATCCGGGCAAGGTGATTTTGTGGTGTATACTGATGCTTCCAAGATTGGATTGGGAGCAATTCTGATGCAGCGAGACAGAGTTATTGCCTATGCTTCTAGGCAATTGAAGGAGCACGAGAAGAACTACCCTACTCATGACTTAGAGTTGGCAGCGGTAGTGTTTGCTTTTAAGATTTGGAGACACTATCTTTACGGAGAGAAGAGTCAGATCTTCACAGACCACAAGTACTTCTTCACCCAGAAGGAGTTGAATATGAGGCAGCGTAGGTGGTTAGAGTTGGTGAAGGACTATGACTGCAATATTAGCTACCACCCTGGTAAAGCTAATGTGGTTGCAGATGCTTTGAGCAGGAAGACTGCAGTGATTACCTCCTTGTCAGTGTCTAGACCGTTGCAGGTTGAGATTCAGAGGTATGGTCTTGAGTTTTATGCGAGTGGTAGAGCTCCCCGTTTGTCTTCCCTAAGTGTGCAGACTACACTTTTTGACCGTATCCGTGCAGTGCAGTCAGTTGATGAGCAGATCAGGAAGTAGAGACAGAGGGACGAAGAGAAAGGCAGCGGTTTGTATGCTGTGGTAGATGGGATTGTGAGGTACAGAGGTAGATTTTGGGTTCCCGCAGGTGATTCTCTGCGAGTTACTATCATGGCAGAGGCACATACGTCGCCGTACTCAATCCACCCTGGTAGTACGAAGATGTATCGGGATCTTCAGCAGCTTTATTGGTGGCCAGGCATGAAAAGTGACATTGCCCGATTCGTGTCAGAATGCCTGACATGCCAGCAGGTCAAGGCGGAGCATCAGAGACCGGCCGGATTGCTTAAGCCTCTCCCTATTCCTGAGTGGAAATGGGAGAATATCACCATGGACTTTGTTGTGGGATTGCCGAAGACAGTGAGAGGTTCAAATGCTATTTGGGTTATTGTAGACCATCTCACTAAGTCGGCTCACTTTTTACCAGTGAAGATGACTTTCACGATGACTCAGTTCGCGGAGTTGTATATCCGCGAGATAGTCAGACTACATGGTATTCCAGTCTCCATAGTGTCTGATAGAGATCCACGGTTTACTTTGTCTTTTTGGAAGAGTCTTCATTCCGCTATGGGTACGAAGCTACTTTTTAGCACCGCCTTCCACCCGCAAACTGATGGTCAGTCAGAGAGGGTGATTCAGATTTTGGAGGGTCTTTTGAGGGCATGTGCTATTGATTTTCAAGGTAGTTGGGAGTCGAGACTACCACTAGTGAAATTCGCGTATAATAACAGTTTTCAGTCCACTATTGGCATGGCTCCCTACGAGGCACTTTATGGGAGGAAGTGTAGATCTCCAGTGTTGTGGGATGAGATAGGTGAGAGATCAGACTTTGGTCCGGAGATTGTTCAGTTGACCACTGAGGTAGTGGCTAAGATCCGTGATAGGATGAGGACTGCCCAGAGTAGGCAGAAGAGTTATGCTGATCACCGGAGAAGAGACTTGGAGTTCTCGGTGGGTGATCATGTATTTATCCGTGTAGCGCCGCTGAAGGGAGTTTTGAGGTTTGGGAAGAAAGGAAAGTTGGCACCGAGGTTTATAGGACCCTTCGAGATTTTGGATAGGGTAGGGGCACTGGCTTATAGAGTGGCCCTGCCGCCTAACCTTGATAAGATCCATAGTGTCTTCCATGTGTCGATGTTGAGGAAGTACATCTCGAACCCATCCCATGTGCTCAGTTCGGAACCGCTTCAGCTATCTCCTCACCTGTCCTATGAGGAGACGCCCATCCGGATTTTGGATAGACAGGAGAGAAGACTCCGTAACAAGTCAATTCCAATGATCAAGGTGAAATGGCAGAACCATTCGGATGAAGAGGCCACTTGGGAAGCAGAAGCAGATTTCAGAGATCGCTATCCGGAGATTTTTGGTAAGTTTTAATTTCGAGGACGAAATTCCTTATAGGGAGGGAGGAATTGTAGCACCAGAACTTCTGAAATTTGAATTTCATGCGAAAAATTATTTTCGGTATTTATATTTTTAATTTCTTGAAGTTAATTGTTTAAGTTTTAGTTAAAAATAGAATTTGATTGATTTATTTGGATTAAATGCCTTGAATTGTTTGGCCTAGTAAGTTTCTGTCCCGGCAGGCGACGATGGTGGGTTTCGGTGGCATTTTTTATTTTTTTTTCTAGACTTTCACTTTTAAGATTTTAAGTTAGAGGAAAAATGGGGGTTTTGGCCGGAAATGTAAATTTTAAACTTATAAGTTTTAGAGGTGCAAAAGTTTTGAGGTGAAAAGCTAATTTAGTGCAAGTAGCACTTTTAGTTGTCTTTTAGCACTTTTTAGTACAAGATTCTCTCTCACACACACACACACCAAAACCCTACACTCTCATTATTTTTCCCACTTAAAATTTCACTCCCATTATTTTTCCCCCTAGATATAAATCATTTACACTACAATTTAAAACCCTAGCCCCCAACATAACCCTTGTAGCCGCCCCTCCCCTCCCATGGAGATTTTTCCACGGCTCCCCCTCTCCTCCACCTCCTAGATGCCGCCGCCACCTTCCACCGCCACCCATCCACCGGAGAAGCTTCCCAAGGAGCTTAGCTTGGAGTTTGACCTAGATTTCTTCCCTCCATCTCCCCTTATTTTCAAAATTTTTGGGTAAAAGGTTGAAAGGCAAGTATAAGCTTTCCCTTGGGCTTTCATTCAAGCTAAGCTATGATGTTCCTTCTCCTAAGTTTCTATCAAATTTTCGAATTTTATGTATTATTAGACATGTGGAGCATGAGTTCATCTCTGAAATTTTGGATATGCATGTGTAAATTTTCGGTTTATGGCATTAGCAGGAGTTTATAGTTGTTGGAGGTTGAGATATGACTAGAGGCTTGAGATATGTTGATTGTATTTGCATAATTCAAAAATCCAGAAGTTATGTGCCCTAAATTTTGAGTTGTTGCATGTATAATGGCTGGAATTTTGTATGATGTTGAAGCATTTATTGGATGTGCATTGGTCTTGATTGATTAGTCATTACATTGAGACTTTTCATGCTTAAAAGTTGATGTTTTTGAAATGTGAAGTGAAAGTGTGGTTGAGTGTTGTCCAAGTGCTTGGGAAAAGTCCTAAGTGATGATATTTGAGGTGTATTGATGTTTGGTATGGAGAAAAGTTAAGGAAAGAGGGTGAGAGGGGTTGAATTCTTGAGTTAGAAGTAAGTTGAATGTTATGAGTGTGCAGGGCAGCACTGTTCACGGGGCAGGTCAGGGTCGTGGCTGAGGTCTGGGCAGGGTTAGGCTATTCCATGGTAAATTTCATGACGTTGTGGTCATGTCGGTATAAAATGGGCGCATTTCGTATAAGTATTGAATAAGTTATGGGTCTTTTAAGTTTGTGGTGTAAGTGCAGAATTTTTAGAGGCTAAGGGGCTGTCCGGGAATGCTTATGGTTTGGGATGCTTGGGAGGTCCTTGGAGGTTACAACCTGGTCCTAGAGGTATTTTGAAATGTTTATTAAGTGTCGGTTCAAGCGGGATGGGTTTTGGTTAAGACATGATAGAGTTAAGGGTTTTACGGTTTGTTTGCTCGAATTGAGTCAAGTTTGAGGAAAGTGTTGAGTGAATTGTTTATTTTGACTTAGGGCAACCACTCATCCACCTTACACCCACATTTTTTTGAGATGAGTCTCATGTCTTAAAGGTTGCCTATTCGTGTGCATATGACATGTTCTTGAGTTTCATAAAGTGAAAGGAAGTTTTCTTGTTTTGCATGCTATAAAGAGGTGTGAGTCGAGTCTTAATGAATGAAAAGGAAAAGAAAGTAAATGTTTTTGAATGAAGTGATTTGTTTGTGACAAAGAGGGGTGTTGCTAGGCCGGGGGATGCCTCGGTCTACTCACCAAGAGGTTATAGAGGTTTAGGTAGGGAGTAAGAGACATCTTGTTTATCCTTGCCACAGAGGGCAATGTGGGATCGGGAGTAATCTCGGTCTCCTTGCCACAGAGGGGCAATGTGGGATCGGGAGTTATCTCGGTCTCCTTGCCACAGAGGGGTTAAGTTCGTCGGGAGAAACAGAGGGTCACAAATCAAGGATCTGATTTCTAGAGGAAAAAGTAAAAGAAAAGAAAAGTTAAAGTTTCAAAGTTTCAGTTGACTCGTCTTACGTTTATGTCAGTCAATCAGTTATGCATGAGGTTAAGTTTAATGTTATGAAAGTTGAAAGTCTATCATAGCGTGAGTTCATCATTGCATGCTATATTACTCTTGTATTTTCATGCATATTTACAGTTAAAGTTCAAACTATACTATGTACCATAGTTTGAAGTATCGCATCACGTATTTTAAACCCTTGTTATTACACTGTTTATACTTGTTGAGTCTTTAGACTCACTATGCTTGAATGTTTGCAGGTGAGGAGACTGTTGTTGAGATGGAGGGGCATGATCTACTGGGATGAGGCCATCGGTGGTGCAAGGCCCAGTGACCATTGCTTCTTTATGTTTACGTTTTCCGCACATTTCTCTGTTATGTAATAATGAAGAGTTATTTGAGTATTTTTAGTATTTATAGCCAGGATGTGCATCCCCTGTGCTACAGTTTACGATTTGAAGTACGTTTTCCGCTTATGCATGTTTATGATTATCGTCGGAGATTTTAAATACCTTAGTTTACTTTATGCTGTAACCGGAAGGTGGTTACTAGGATTGCATGTTTATGATTAGCGCACTTGAGTTTTTATGTCAGTATTCCTTTCCTTATTTTAATTGCTGGCTGAGTCTTGTTGGTTTTTTTGTTTTACGAATAGGTCATGGCAAAATTTTAAAAAAATCCGTAATTTTCCTTTATTTTAATTATAGTCTAGTAGTGAGGGTCGTTTCAGTTGGTATCAGAGCTCGGTCTTGGTTTGGGCTGAGCCTACTGCCGGTTGCTAAAACTCAGGGGATCTCGCCTCAAAGTCTGTAAGATTTAAGTTTAATGTCTCTATCTGTTTAAGTTTTGATGTATTAGTTTCTTGAGTTATTGAGAAGTTTAAATTTGAAGTAAAAATATTTTCTAAGGCATGAAATTTGAATGTTGGATTTTCTCAATGCGTTTAGATGGCTCGTCGTCGTGATCCGCGTGCAGTTACGCCTCCACTGCCGCCTCCTCCACGGCCGCCGCCTTCACTGCCGCCGCAGGTGGATGTAGGAGGACAGGTGCTAGCGGGATTGGCCCGCATTCTCGAGCGTCATGTGGATGCTCCTAGAGCTGGAGTGGGGACTGTTTATGAGCAGTTCCGGAAGATGAATCCGAAGGACTTCGCTGGCACCACTGATCCGTTGATAGCGGAGGGTTGGATCCATTCTCTGGAGGTGATCTTTCGCTATATGCAGCTGGGAGATCCAGATAGAGTGAGGTGTGCTGTGTTTCTCCTCCAGGATGATGCCGCCCTCTGGTGGGAGGGAATGGAGAAGATTGTGGACCCAGCTACTCTACCTTGGACTGAGTTCAAGAAGCTGTTCTTTGAGAAGTATTTTACTGCTGATTGAGAGGCCATTTGAAGACGGAGTTTATGAGCTTGAGACAGGGAGACTTGTCGGTGGCACAGTTTGTGGTGAAGTACGAGAGGGGCTGCCATTTCGTGCCTTTGATTGGAGATGAAGAGAAGGAGAAGTTGGAGCACTTTCTTGCGGGGCTTTGACCCGCCATCCGTAGGGATGTACTTATGGCGGAGCCAGCAGATTATGCTTCAGCGCTGAGGCGCGCCTTGAGGTCCGAGCAGACACTGAGAGATATTAGCGCGGAGGCGCATGGAAAGAGGCCCTTTCCTCATCAGGGCCACTCTCAGCAGCAGCAGCACGGCAAGAAGCCGTATCATGGACCACCGAGACAGCAGGGACAGCAGACACCACAGGGGCATCAGGCCCAGAAACAGGCTCCTCCCAAGGCTGGGGAGAAGCCCATTTTCCAGGTTTGCCACCGCCCGCACTTTGGGAGATGTTTGAAGGATGCTGGACTTTGATTCAAGTGCAAGAAGCCAGGCCATATCTCTACCCATTGTCCAGAGCTGAGGAGGCCCGTGCAGGGCAGAGTGTTCGTGATGGAGGCCGAGCAGGCCGACCCAGACACTACTCTTCTCACAGGTAATATCTTAACTTTTGGGTTAGAGCAGTTAAAGATTTTTTGATGCATGCGACTCTAAATCTTTGCTTGTTTGAGGTTTTACTCTAGTAACTTGTTGCATGCCTTAGGACCTTTGACTGTTTAGCATGAATAGTATCTTGTTTGGGAATTGTTGAATTAGAATGAGCCTAAGTAGAACTCGTGGTTTTAACTTCAACCTTTTGTCGTTGTAACTACTGCTATGCAGGTAGGATTGTTGTGGCAGGCGTAGCCACGAGGGCCTTATTAGACTCAGGGGCTACCCATTCCTTTATATCAGAGTCTTTTTCCCTTGAGAGGGCATTCAGAGCGAGGAATTGGAGGTTGGATTCTCAGTTACTATCCCCTCAGGGGAAGAGCTATCCACTAGGAGCTTGGTGAGAGACCTTGTATTGATTTTGCAGGGTCAGTCAGTGGTAGCAGACCTCATAGTTCTACCTTTGCCAGAGTTTGACCTGATTCTTGGGATGGATTGGATGACGAAGAATGCGGTGATGATAGACTTCCAGCAGAGATCAGTGCTAGTCAGGCCTGAGGGCGAGGAACCGTTTTGGTTCGAGGCTGCTAAGAGCTTGAGGAAGACTCGAGTCATTTCTACCATGCAAGCTCAGAGGCTTGTGCTTAGTAGGTGCGAGTCATTTCTAGCCAGTTTATCTTTGACAGAGCTGCCAGAGCGACCAGTTATTTCTGATGTGGCGGTCGTCAGGGAGTTTGAGGATGTGTTCCCTAGCGATGTTATGGGAATTCCGCCCGATAGTGAAGTGGAGTTCTCTATAGATTTGATTCCCGGTACTGTGCCTATCTCCAAGGAACCGTACAGATTGGCTCCTACCGAAATGAAGGAGTTAAAAGAGCAGATTCAAGAGTTGCTTGACAAGGGATTCATATGCCCTAGTTTCTCCCCATGGGGCGCACCAGTTCTCTTCGTTAAGAAGAAGGACGATAGTCTAAGATTGTGGATAGACTACCGAGGTTTGAACGGAGTGACTGTGAAGAACAAGTACCCATTACCTAGGATCGAGGACCACTTCGATCAATTGCAAGGTGCATCCGTCTTTTCGAAGATTGATCTTCGTTCAGGTTATCACCAGTTGAAGGTGAAGGAGTCAGATGTGGCGAAGACAACTTTTAGGACTCGTTACGGTCATTACGAGTTCCTTGTGATGCCGTTTGGGATGACGAACGCGCCCGCGGTTTTCATGGATCTTATGAACCGCGTGTTTTAGCCTTACTTGGACCGCTTTGTCATTGTTTTCATCGATGTCATCCTTATTTATTCGAAGGATAGAGTGGAGCATGAACAGCATTTGAGGACCGTTCTTGAGGTGCTTCGAGAGCACAAGTTGTTGGCCAAGTTTGATAAGTGTGAATTCTGGTTGGAGAAAGTTGCTTTCTTGGGTCATATTATTTCTAAGAGCGGTGTGGAAGTAGACCCTTCAAAGGTTCAAGCAGTGAAGGAGTGGTCTATACCGAGGAGCGCGTCTGAGATTCGCAGTTTTCTTGGATTAGCCGGTTATTACCGAAAATTTATCAAGGGTTTTTCCTCCATTGCTGTTCCTATGACAGCGTTGACTAAGAAGAACGCCAAGTTTGTTTGGAGTGCCGAGTGTCAAAGGAGCTTTGATACTTTGAAGGAAGCTCTTACGACAGCGCCAGTGTTGACCATGCCATCCGGGCAAGGTGATTTTGTGGTGTATACTGATGCTTCCAAGATTGGATTGGGAGCAGTTCTGATGCAGCGAGACAGAGTTATTGCCTATGCTTCTAGGCAATTGAAGGAGCACGAGAAGAACTACCCTACTCATGACTTAGAGTTGGCAGCGGTAGTGTTTGCTCTTAAGATTTGGAGACACTATCTTTACGGAAAGAAGAGTCAGATCTTCACAGACCACAAAAGCCTCAAGTACTTTTTCACCCAGAAGGAGTTGAATATGAGGCAGCGTAGGTGGTTAGAGTTGGTGAAGGACTATGACTGCAATATTAGCTACCACCCTGGTAAAGCTAATGTGGTTGCAGATGCTTTGAACAGGAAGACTGCAGTGATTACCTCCTTGTCAGTGTCTAGACCGTTGCAGGTTGAGATTCAGAGGTATGGTCTTGAGTTTTATGCGAGTGGTAGAGCTCCCCATTTGTCTTCCCTAAGTGTGCAGACTACACTTTTTGACCGTATCCGTGCAGTGCAGTCAGTTGATGAGCAGATCAGGAAGTGGAGACAGAGGGACGAAGAGAAAGGCAGCGGTTTGTATGCTGTGGTAGATGGGATTGTGAGGTACAGAGGTAGATTTTGGGTTCCCGCAGGTGATTCTCTGCGAGTTACTATCATGGCAGAGGCACATACGTCGCCGTACTCAATCCACCCTGGTAGTACGAAGATGTATCGGGATCTTCAGCAGCTTTATTGGTGGCCAGGCATGAAAAGTGACATTGTCCGATTCGTGTCAGAATGCCTGACATGCCAGCAGGTCAAGGCGGAGCATCAGAGACCGGCCGGATTGCTTAAGCCTCTCCCTATTCCTGAGTGGAAATGGGAGAATATCACCATGGACTTTGTTGTGGGATTGCCTAAGACAGTGAGAGGTTCAAATGCTATTTGGGTTATTGTAGACCGTCTCACTAAGTCGGCTCACTTTTTACCGGTGAAGATGACTTTCACGATGACTCAGTTCGCGGAGTTGTATATCCGGGAGATAGTCAGACTACATGGTATTCCAGTCTCCATAGTGTCTGATACAGATCCACGGTTTACTTCGTCTTTTTGGAAGAGTCTTCATTCCGCTATGGGTACGAAGCTACTTTTTAGCACCGCCTTCCACCCGCAAACTGATGGCCAGTCAGAGAGGGTGATTCAGATTTTGGAGGGTCTTTTGAGGGCATGTGATATTGATTTTCAAAGTAGTTGGGAGTCGAGACTACCACTAGTGGAATTCGCGTATAATAACAGTTTTCAGTCCACTATTGGCATGGCTCCCTACGAGGCACTTTATGGGAGGAAGTGTAGATCTCCAGTGTTGTGGGATGAGATAGGTGAGAGATTAGACTTTGGTCCGGAGATTGTTCAGTTGACCACCGAGGTAGTGGCTAAGATCCGTGATAGGATGAGGACTGCCCAGAGTAGACAGAAGAGTTATGCTGATCACCGGAGGAGAGACTTGGAGTTCTCGGTGGGTGATCATGTATTTATCCGTGTAGTGCCGCTGAAGGGAGTTTTGAGGTTTGGGAAGAAAGGAAAGTTGGCACCGAGGTTTATAGGACCCTTCAAAATTTTGGATAGGGTAGGGGCACTGGCTTATAGAGTGGCCCTGCCGCCTAACCTTGATAAGATCCATAGTGTCTTCCATGTGTCGATGTTGAGGAAGTACATCTCGAACCCATCCCATGTGCTCAGTTCGGAACCGCTTCAGCTATCTCCTCACCTGTCCTATGAGGAGACGCCCATCCGGATTTTGGATAGACAGGAGAGAAGACTCCGTAACAAGTCAATTCCAATGATCAAGGTGAAATGGCAGAACCATTCGGATGAAGAGGCCACTTGGGAAGCAGAAGCAGATTTCAGAGATCGCTATCCGGAGCTTTTTGGTAAGTTTTAATTTCGAGGACGAAATTCCTTATAGGGAGGGAGGAATTGTAGCACCAGAACTTCTGAAATTTGAATTTCATGCCAAAAATTATTTTCGGTATTTATATTTTTAATTTCTTGAAGTTAATTGTTTAAGTTTTAGTTAAAAATAGAATTTGCTTGATTTATTTGGATTAAATGCCTTGAATTGTTTGGCCTAGTAAGTTTCTGTCCCGGCAGGCGACGATGGTGGGTTTCGGTGGCATATATTTTTTTTTTCTAGACTTTCACTTTTAAGATTTTAAGTTAGAGGAAAAATGGGGGTTTTGGCCGGAAATGTAAATTTTAAATTTATAAGTTTTAGAGGTGCAAAAGTTTTGAGGTGAAAACCTAATTTAGTGCAAGTAGCACTTTTAGTTGTCTTTTAGCACTTTTTAGTACAAGATTCTCTCTCACACACACACACACCAAAACCCTACACTCTCATTATTTTTCCCACTTAAAATTTCACTCCCATTATTTTTCCCCCTAGATATAAATCATTTACACTACAATTTAAAACCCTAGCCCCCAACATAACCCTTGTAGCAGCCCCTCCCCTCCCATGGAGATTTTCCCATGGCTCCCCCTCTCCTCCACCTCCTAGACGCCGCCGCCACCTTCCACCGCCGCCCATCCACCGGAGAAGATTCCCAAGGAGCTTAGCTTGGAGTTTGACCTAGAGTTCTTCCCTCCATCTCCCCTTATTTTCGAAATTTTTGGGTAAAAGGTTGAAAGGCAAGTATAAGCTTTCCCTTGGGCTTTCATTCAAGCTAAGCTATGATGTTCCTTCTCCTAAGTTTCTATCAAATTTTCGAATTTTATGTATTATTAGACATGTGGAGCATGAGTTCATCTCTGAAATTTTGGATATGCATGTGTAAATTTTCGGTTTATGGCATTAGCAGGAGTTTATAGTTGTTGGAGGTTGAGATATGACTAGAGGCTTGAGATATGTTGATTGGATTTGCATAATTCAAAAATCCAGAAGTTATGTGCCCTAAATTTCGAGTTGTTGCATGTATAAGGGCTGGAATTTTGTATGATGTTGAAGAATTTATTGGATGTGCATTGGTCTTGATTGATTAGTCATTACATTGAGACTTTTCATGCTAAAAAGTTGATGTTTTTGAAATGTGAAGTGAAAGTGTGGTTGAGAGTTGTCCAAGTGCTTGGTAAAAGTCCTAAGTGATGATATTTGAGGTGTATTGATGTTTGGTATGGAGAAAAGTTAAGGAAAGAGGGTGAGATGGGTTGAATTCTTGAGTTAGAAGTAAGTTGAATGTTATGAGTGTGCAGGGCAGCACTGTTCACGGGGCAGGGCAGGGTCGTGGCTGAGGTCTGGGCAGGGTAAGGCTATTCCATGGTAAAGTTCATGACGTTGTGGTCGTGTCGGTATAAAATGGGCGCATTTCGGATAAGTATTGAATAAGTTATGGGTCTTTTAAGTTTGTGGTGTAAGTGCAGAATTTTTAGAGGCTAAGGGGCTGTCCGGGAATGCTTATGGTTTGGGATGCTTGGGAGGTCCTTGGAGGTTACAACCTGGTCCTAGAGGTATTTTGAAGTGTTTATTAAGTGTCGGTTCAAGCGGGACGGGTTTTGGTTAAGACATGATAGAGTTAAGGGTTTTACGGTTTGTTTGCTCGAATTGAGTCAAGTTTGAGGAAAGTGTTGAGTGAATTGTTTCTTTTGACTTAGGGGCAACCACTCATCCACCTTACACCCACATTTTTTTGAGATGAGTCTCATGTCTTAAAGGTTGCCTATTCGTGTGCATATGACATGTTCTTGAGTTTCATAAAGTGAAAGGAAGTTTTCTTGTTTTGCATGCTATAAAGAGGTGTGAGTCGAGTCTTAATAAATGAAAAGGAAAAGAAAGTAAATGTTTTTGAATAAATTGATTTGTTTGTGACAAAGAGGGGTGTTGCTAGGCCGGGGGATGCCTCGGTCTACTCACCAAGAGGTTATAGAGGTTTAGGTAGGGAGCAAGAGACATCTTGTTTATCCTTGCCACAGAGGGCAATGTGGGATCGGAGTAATCTCGGTCTCCTTGCCACAGAGGGGCAATGTGGGATCGGGAGTTATCTCGGTCTCCTTGCCACAGAGGGGTTAAGTTCGTCGGGAGAAATCTCGTCATCTTGCCGGCATAGTGCACTGCAGCCATGATCATGATCGAAACAGAGGGTCACAAATCAAGGATCTGATTTCTAGAGGAAAGAGTAAAAGAAAAGAAAAGTTAAAGTTTCAAAGTTTCAGTTGACTCGTCTTACGTTTATGTCAGTCAATCAGTTATGAATGAGGTTAAGTTTAATGTTATGAAAGTTGAAAGTCTATCATAGCGTGAGTTCATCATTGCATGCTATATTACTCTTGTATTTTCATGCATATTTACAGTTAAAGTTCAAACTATACTATGTACCATAGTTTGAAGTATCGCATCACGTATTTTAAACCCTTGTTATTACACTGTTTATACTTGTTGAGTCTTTAGACTCACTATGCTTGAATGTTTGCAGGTGAGGAGATTGTTGTTGAGATGGAGGGGCATGATCTACTGGGATGAGGCCATCGGTGGTGCAAGGCCCAGTGACCGTTGCTTCTTTATGTTTACGTTTTTCGCACATTTCTCTGTTATGTAATAATGAAGAGTTATTTGAGTATTTTTAGTATTTATAGCCAGGATGTGCATCCCCTGTGCTACAGTTTACGATTTGAAGTACGTTTTCCTCTTATGCATGTTTATGATTATCGTCGGAGATTTTAAATACCTTAGTTTACTTTATGCTGTAACCGGGAGGTGGTTACTAGGATTGCATGTTTATGATTAGCGCACTTGAGTTTTTATGTCAGTATTCCTTTCTTTATTTGAATTGCTGGCTGAGTCTTGTTGGCTTGTTTGTTTTACGAATAGGTCATGGCAAAATTTTAAAAAAATCCGTAATTTTTCTTTATTTTAATTATAGTCTAGTAGTGAGGGTCGTTTCACTTATGTTGTTCAAGAAAATATGAGCATGATATGAGGCAATGCCAAAAGGAGTCTATGATGAAAGTGGTGGATTCTAAAAGTTGATGATGAATCCAATGTTTTAGTGGATGTTTAGACAAAATTTGAAGTTGAAGTAGTTGAGAAAATTAAGGTTGATGATACTTCAACTATTGATGATGTGAATGTTGAAATATGTGCGGTAGAGGCTGAGTCATTGTTTGATGATAATTCTTCTATTGTTCATAGTGTGGATGATAATCTTGTTGGACTCACTTGTGATTCTATTGATGAGTCTTGTAATCTTTCTTTGAAATTGAATCCAAAAGAATTTCTTGAGGATCGATTGGAATTTGAAAATTTGTGTGATATGGCTAAAAAAAAGTGATAAAAAATGTGAGATTGCCATGGAAAAAGAAAAAAAAATAATTGAGGCAAAAAAAATGAGTGTTAAAAAAAGTGAGATGGTATTTGAAAGAAAAAAAAGAGAGGAAAGAAAAGAGAGGAAAGAGACCAAGAAAAAAAGAAAATATTATGGTCCAAAATAGTGAGGTTGAAAAATTTGTGCAAATGAATAAAATCTCTAAAGTACTTTTGTACAAAGAGGTTTTATCTCATTGTCATGATATAGCCGGTTCAATTCCGAGCATCGTTTGTTCTTTTTTTTTGCAGGATTTTAGAGACGTATTGATGAGAAAGCAAAGGAGATACAATACTAAAGTACTTAACATGTTGGATCTATGCAAAGTTGAGCAAGATCTAGGTGAGGTTAGAGATTTGAGAGTTGGTCCATTCGAGAGGTATGATTTAACTTTAAATGTTGAATACCAATCAAATGTCTACTTTCAAAGGTATGTTCTAAATTCTAATTTCTTGGATTAAATTTCTTTGTTGAGAGATTTTTGAATATGCTATCTATGAAATATGGATTGAATTCAAATCTTGATCTTAAGTTATTTGAATCTAGGTATGTTGAGGAATTGAATAAGTTGGATCATATGGTAGTGTTGAAATCATTTGTTGATCTTAATGTGTTGGAATCTTGGTGTGATACAAGATTAAGTAAGTTGGTGTATGTTGTTGTGAATTATTTGAATTGTGTTGATAGGAGTCAACTGTGTAGGAATAGAATAGGTGGGAAGTCCTATTTGCTTGAGTGGCTAGTGATGACTTTTTTGCTAGCTCATGTGTAATACTTTCATGGGATTGATGGATTATGTTTTGCATGCATCTATGGGTAAATTTGTTGTGATATACTTTGATTATGTCATAGTATATAGAAAAATTTTTAACGGTCATGTTGAACATTTGATACTTGTGTTATTTACTCATAGTGATGGGAATTTAAAAGTGTGTGTATTTTGCACAAGAGAACTTGTTGTATTTATTTATGGTGTGCGTCCTCAAGGAAAGAGAGTTTTTGATGGAAAGGTGATTAAGTTTCAACAAGGTATGAAGTATGTGGTGGTTACTACACTATCACAAAGGTACATATTTTTATCTACCTTGTTCTTGAAGTTGTTGTGGATTGAGAATGTTAAGGAGTGGAATGCATTGGATAATGGTTTGAAAAATATGTTCGAGTTATGTTTGCATGATACTCATGAAAAATTCTTTGTAAGCAAGAACTTGTTTGAGGATAAGGTCTTTGTTTCATATTCTTCTTTGATTGAGTTATTTGTAGGGGGAATATGTAGTATAAAGTTGATTTGTTGTTTGGGCGATTATAGAGAAATTAATAAGTTGCATGAATTTTTTTTGTGGTTGCATATGAAGAGATATGTTGAGAGGAGTTGTGAGTGACATATTTCAAGTTCATTGTTTCTTATTCCAAGAAAGCAATGTTTTTACTTAATTATGAACTTTGTGTTGGTTTTAACTAGGTCTAAGAAGGGGAGAAATTTAGTGTTTGCCCTGCTAAATGCAATATTAGTTATGTTTTTGCATTCTAATGATGTTGATGTGTTTAATTTGTACATGAAGGATTTTATGTTCTTTGATCTTATTAAGAATGTGCAAGGCATATTATTTCTTGTCCAAAATATTTTTAATGTTTCTAAGTCTTGCTTGGTTTTTGTTGACAAGGGGCAAGATTTGAGGACAAATCTTTTTTGAAGAAGGGGAGTCTGATATGAATCTAGGAGGTGCTCGAAGATTCATATTGTTTCAAGATTTTCTCCGTGATTTACGATCGAGAGTTGAAGGGTTTGGAATTCATGGAAATCAAGTTGAGATGCTTGATGATCTTTTTGAATGATGTTATGGTGATATTGAAGTCCAAAAAGATCAAGGAAATGAAGAAAACCTTGGAGAAAATACAAAAATAAGTCAGCAAGTCCGAATCCTATGCGCGCCCGCGCCATTCAAGTTGCGCGCCCGCGCGCCCGAGTGAATTTTGATGATGCTAGACAGAACCATATGCGCGTCCGCGCCTTCCACTCGCGCGCCCGCGTCGTTCCAAAAAATACACTTCGGCGTGTAGTGTGTGTGTGCGCGGAATTTTGAGTATTTTTTATTTATTTTGATATATTGTGATATTTTGAGTCTTTTAAGTCTTTTAGGAAACTTTTAGATTATATTTTTGATATCTTTTGCAATATTTTTACATTATCTTTAGGATTTTGGAATTATAATGCAACTAGGAAATCTTTAGTCTAATTTTATTAGGATTCCTAGTTTATTTCTTCTATATATTGTAAACTTCCCATTCATGAGAGAACAATTATGTTAAATATGATTTATTGAATTATTGATTTATATCAATTCTTAAAATTCTTTCTAGAATTTTGCCAAAGCTTTTTTTCTTTTTATCAAATCAAACATATCAAAGTTTTAACAACTTTATGGTGTTTGTCAATTGATTATCCTCGTGGATTGTCAGAAACAAGTTTTCTGAAAATTTCGTTGTGATTAATTGTTTTTTTCTCGTGATTATCTGTTGCTAATTTCAAGTAAATTAGAGGTGGAAATCCGAAAACTTACTTGTTCAAAAGGTCGGGACAAAATTATAGAATCTGTTTGTTATTGAATTGAGAGTACAATTTTAATATAGTCGTGTTTGCCTTTCATGCATCTAAGATTCGCATCACTCAAAGAAGTTTTTCCACACCAAAACAAGTTCATACATACTCTTGATTATCAATTATACACCTTCAGTCGAATGCGAACGTGTGTGTGTGACATGTTACCCCAGCTACTTGCAACTTCAAAAGACAAAGTTTCAAGACTGTTCACTGACCTATAACAATTCAGTGTAAGCTTCACAATCAAAAACCCTTCTCTCAACAATCCATCAACATAACACAACTCTCTTGTGATATAATTGGTGACCCTCGGGTTGACGTTGGAGCACGAACTGTGTGTGGACTTATTGCTTCTTTCTCTTCCTCCATCGTTTGACGGTTTTGTGGTGAACTTCAATATGAACAAGCTAGAGGCCACCCTTGAAGAGATGGTCAATATGCTTTTCACTTATGAGACCATATTAAAGAAGGATAAACCAGTTCTCTTGGTGGGCTCCTCTTCTTCTGCTAAGAAGGGGTCAAGTGCAAAGGGTAAGAAACGTTCTGCCCCACCCAAGAAAACTGGGCCAAAGAAGAAGCACAAGACCAAAGCTTCTAACATGGACAAGTCTGAATATGTTTGTCATCACTGCAAGAAACCCGGTCACTGGAAACGTAACTTCAAGGAATATTTCGAGCAGTTGCGAACTGCAAAGGGTATGTTTTATATTGAAATAAATGTTTCACTTAATACTACTTCTTGGGTATTGGATACAGGATGTGGATCTAAAATTTGCAATGATTTGCAGGTGATGTCAAGAAGTCGTAAGCTTTGGATGGGTGCGACCCAGTTGAGGCTCGAGAATGGTTCCAGAGTTGAGGCCAAAGTTGTGGGAGATGTTTGTTTAATTTTGCAGAACAATTTTAAGTTATTTCTGAGAGATGTTTTATTTGTGCTAGATTTGGTTAAAAACATTATTTCTGTTTCTATGCTTGATAGAGATGGTTTTTCTTGCAATTTTGTGAATGAGATTTGCAATATTTACAAAAATGAATGTTTGATTGGATGCGACAACTTGAAAATGATCTATATAACTTAAAATTAAAAGACATACCAGTTAATTATGTTGATAAACCGGCAACAAAAATGAAAAGGAAAAATGATAGTCATAACCCAGCGAACCTTTGGCATGCTAGGCTAGGTCATATTTCGTCATGGAGGATGAACAAGCTAGTGGGAGAGGGCATATTTGATATGTCAGATATAAACTCTTTACCTACTTGTGAGTTTTGCTTAAAAGGAAAAATTACTAATACACCTTTTAAGGGAAAGCCTGAACGTAGTCAAAATCTATTGGATCTGATATATACAGATGTTTGTGGCCCATTTAGTATTGGTACTAAATATGGTCACACCTACTTTATTACCTTTACGGATGATTATTCTAGGTATGGGTATTTATATTTAATGAAATATAAGTATGAATCATTTGAAAAGTTAAAAGAATTAAAGACTGAAGCAGAAAATCAGCTAGGTAAAAGTATTAAAGCACTTCGATCTGATCGAGGCGGTGAATACTTGAGTACCGAGTTTTTAGACTATCTAAAAAAAAATGGAATTTTTTCTCAGTGGACTCCTCCTGCCACACCTCAGCTTAATGGTGTGTCAGAGCGTCGTAATTGAACTCTTTTGGACATGGTTCGATCCATGATGAGCTTCACTGAGCTCTCACCTTTATTTTGGGGCTATGCACTTGAAACGACGGCATTGTTGTTGAACAATGTCCACACTAAAGCAGTGAATAAAACTCCATACGAATTATGGACTGGCAAAACTCCTAAATATTCATACTTGAGGATTTGGGGATGTCCTGCTTACGTGAAGCAGACAATGGGAGATAAGTTGGATATCCATCCACCTTGTGTTATTTTGTAGGGTATCCGAATAATTCGATCGAATAATACTTCTATCATCCTACTGAAACAAAAGTGTTTGTTTCTAGGAATGCCACCTTCCTTGAGAAGGAGTTCTTACTTGATAGAAAAGGCAAAATGATGGAACTCGAAGAAGTTCGAGAAGAACCCGAGATAAAGAATAACAACCCCACACCTCAGGAACCACTTCTTAGAGATCCTAAAGGGCTTCTAGACCTCCTGTTCGACTTAATCTCCTACTTGAAGGGGATCAAAGTGAACCCGACATTGAATTTGATCCAAGAAACTTCAAAGAGGCAATTTATGATGCCGATTCGAATTTATGGCTTGAAGCCATGCATTTTGAAATAGACTCCATGCATGCAAATCAAGTTTGGTCTTTAGTAGATCCTCCTGATGGAATTGTTCCTATAGGGTGTAAATGGATCTACAAGAGAAAACTTGGGCCCGATGGTAAGGTGCTGACCTACAAGCACCATTGGTCGCAAAAGGTTATACTCAAAGACAAGGTGTTGACTGTTGGAAAACAATGTTCAGATCAATTAGAATTGATACCCGGTGCAACGGAAGTTTAAAAATTATTTTATTAATATGGAACGATTCCATATATGGGTATCAAAACTTTTACGATTAAATTTGTGTAAGTAAAATAAATAATCACAATTAAATATTTTACCTTAAAATCTCAAAGCGAGATTATGGAAACCAACAAAATTTAATCTGCTCTTGTTGTATATCCCCGGAACTGATGAACGAACGTTTCTTCAATCAGGTCCACGAATAGAAAACAAAACCCTCTGATTGACTGCACTAGAAATCAATCAGAAGTTTGCGTAGAGAATAAGCAGATATGATCTGTTAATTCAGATTGTAATTTTTCATAAAAATCACAAGACAAATTTTCTCCGAAAGGGACAGAGGATTTCGAAAATCTTCTTGAAAAATCTAGACTGATTTTTGAAAATTCAAGACTGAAAAACACACCAAATTTTCGAACACTGCAGTCCTATTTATAGATAATTTCTAGTTATAATTGTATCAGGACTCTAACTCCTTAAAGCCCACAATCCATAACTTAAGCCCAACAAGCCAAGCCTGTTGTTATAGAAATTAATATAAAATTCATCGTGACTCCGATTTATAAACTGATTTCACCAATGTGCACAGAAACCATTTCTGCATCTTTTAGAGTCAAGATAATTTTTCTGAATCCGAATTCAGTGATTTCCAAAAATGCCCATCCCTATGTCATTTTAGGAAATCCCACTCCCTTTAGTTAAGAAGTCCAACTTCTCTCTCATTAAATTTAACTCTTTAAATTTAACTATCTCTACGGGGTTTTAGTAATCCATTACTTGTGTAACCCTCAATGGTTCAGGAATACAGCTAGCCGTGGGCTCACAACTCCTTGCGACTCGGAACAACAATTTCCGACTTACCCATCGAATCATGGTAAGAGCACCTAGCAACATCGCCCCATGATTCCCTAGGTATTACTGATAGTGCCTGCAAGAACCAGTAGATTTTGGTTAGCGTACAGTACGGTCCCTTCAACCATATATCCCGATCGAATCAACAACCATTGGTGCATCGAGAGTCGTTCGAGATTCGATAACTATGCATAACATTTTGGAGATCTATTAGTGACATCGCATGTGTTACTAGGAAAACCCATTAACCTAAAACACATCATGTACTCTGGCCAGAGATTCGTCACACTAATATCTCCTCAGATTGCATAGGATATCCACACTCGCAAGTATGTGATGAATCCTTGACAACAAAGCATCGACTCCTATATGTGTCGTAACTGTACCCAATCCCGACACCTGATGACCCCAATAGAGTCGGTAAACGAGTCAAAGTACAGTACTATCATATAGAGTCTCAATGATGTTTCAAGTAATAAGGACTAATGGTATACAACCAAAACCGCGGACTTTATCCACTCGATAAGTGATAACCACTTGAAAAGTCCGAATAGGGTAGTTCGATCATTCATCATATGAATATCCATTTGCATGCTTTGAACATCTCTATGTTCCATACCAATGAAACGTGGTACTCGGCATCGCAAATGCTAGTCTCAATCTCGAGCGATCCTTATCCTTATTTACGGACGGCTCAATTGACTAGGAACAGTTTAGAATATACAGTGACTATAAAATGTGTTTCATGATAGCCATCCCCATGTGCTACCACATCTTACATACACTATTGTATATTCAAGGTCTTTATTAAGACAACAATAGTATATCATAATATAACAATATGAAGAAAGATAAAGTCAATGCCATTATAAAAGTGTAAATTATATTAAACAAAAGATTGTTTTACATAGAGTCATAAAAGCCCTTAGACACAAGTTGGCTAATCGGGCACCCACTCTTTCAATCTCCCACTTGCCCTAAAGCCAACTATTCATACTACGTAATCCCATTGCTTCGCGATGTTTGTCAAACAATGGTCCTGGCAAGGGCTTAGTAAGCGGATCAGCGATATTGTCTGTAGAGGCCACTCTCTTGACACTGATTTCTCCTCTTTCCAAAATATCCCGGATGATGTGGTATTTCCTCAGTACGTGTTTAGACTTCTGATGAGACCTTGGCTCCTTTGCCTGAGCAACGGCACTCGTGTTGTCACAGTACACCGGGACTGGACCAACAGCTTCAGGAATTACACCCAACTCTTGGATGAATTTCCTTATCCAAACCGCCTCTTTAGCAGCAGCTGATGCTGCAATGTATTCTGCCTCAGTGGTGGAATCCGCTGTGGTGTCCTGCTTGGAACTCTTCCAAGATACAGCACCGCCATTGAGCACAAATACAAATCCAGATGTTGATTTCGAGTCATCCACGTCACATTGGAAGCTAGAGTCGGTATAGCCTTCCAACTTCACTTCTCTCCCTCCATAAACCATGAATAAATTCTTAGTCCTTCGCAAGTACTTAAGAATATCCTTCACGGCTTTCCAATGCATTTGACCGGGATTGGCTTGGTATCTGCTCGTGACGCTCAGAGCATAGGTCACATCCGGTCTGGTAGATATCATCCCATACATGATACTACCTATGGCTGACGCATATGGCACGTGTGTCATCTTCTCTATCTCTTCGTCAGTCTTGGGACACATAGACTTGGATAGAGAAACTCCATGACACATAGGTAGATGTCCTCTCTTGGACTCATCCATAGAAAACCTTTTCAATATGATGTCGATGTAGGTTGATAGTCATATCATTCTTTTAGATCTATCTTTCTAGATCTGAATTCCTAGAATATAGGATGCCTCACCTAAATCCTTCATCGAGAATCTACCTGATAACCATATCTTTTTTGACTGCAACATCCCTACATCATTCCCCATGATTAGGATGTCATCAACATAAAGTACTAAGAATGTTACCGCATTCTTAACTACTTTCTTGTACACGCATGGTTCCTCCGGGTTCTTGATGAAACCAAAATCCTTTATTGTTTCATCAAATTTCTGGTTCCAACTTCTTGATACTTGTTTGAGACCATAGATTGATCTCTGAAGCTTGCATACCTTATGCTCGCTTTCCATGGATGTGTATCCCTCAGGCTGCATCATATAGATCTCTTCCTTAATGTTTCCATTAAGAAATGCAGTCTTTACATCCATTTTCCATATATCATAGTCATACCATGCTGCTATGGCAATAAGGATTCTTATGGACTTGAACATTGCGACTGGTGAAAAGGTTTCATCATAGTCAACTCCTTGTCTTTGAGTATAACCTTTTGCCACCAATCGTGCCTTGTAGTCAATACCTTTCCATCAGGCCAAAGCTTTCTCTTGTAGATCCATTTGCACCCAATTGGAACAATTCCATCGGGAGGATCTACTAAAGACCAAACTTGGTTAGAATGCATCGAGTCTATTTCCGATTGCATAGCTTCAAGCTATAAATTCGAATCCGCATCAGAAATTTCTTCCTTGAAGTTTCTTGGATCACATCCAATGACGGGTTCACTTTGATCCCCTTCAAGAAAAAGACCATATCTAATAGGAGGCCTAGAAGTCCTCTCGGATCTCCTAGTAATAGGCGTGTCTTGTGATGATTCTTGAGGTGTAGGATCGCTATTTTGTATCTCGGGTTCTTCTCGAATTTCTTCGAGTTCCATCATCTTGCCTTTCTTATCCAATAAGAACTCCTTCTCCAAGAAGGTGGCATTCCTTGAAACAAACACTTTTGTTTCATCAGGATGATAGAAATAATATCCGATTGAATTCTTCGGATACCCTACAAAATAACATAAAGTGGATCGACTATCCAATTTATCTCCCACTGTCTGCTTCACGTAAGCAGGACATCCCCAAATCCTCAAGTACGAATACTTAGGAGCTTTGCCATTCCATAACTCATATGGTGTTTTATTTACTGCTTTACTGTGGACGTTGTTTAATAACAATACCGCCGTTTCAAGCGCGTAGCCCCAAAACAAAGGTGGGAGCTCAGTGAAGCTCATCATGGATCAAACCATGTCCAACAAAGTTCGATTGCGACGCTCCGAAACACCATTAAGATGAGGTGTCATAGGAGGAGTCCACTGAGAGAGAATCCCATTCTCTTTTAGATAGTCCAAAAACTCGGTACTTAAGTATTCTCCACCTCGATCCGATCAAAGTGCCTTAATACTTTTACCTAGTTTGTTTTCTACTTCAGCCTTGAATTCTTTGAACCTTTCAAATGCTTCAGACTTATATTTCATTAAATATAAATACCCATACCTAGAATGATCATCAGTAAAGGTAATGAAGTAGGTGTTGCCACATTTAGTACCAATCCTAAATGGACCGCAAACATCTGTATGGATCAAATCCAACAGATTTTGACTACGCTCAGGTTTCCCTTTGAAAGGAGATTTAGTCATTTTTCCCTTTAGGCAGGACTCACAAGTAGGTAGAGAGTTAATATCAGACATATCAAACATGCCCTCTCCCACTAGCTTGTTCATCCTCTTTGAGGAAATGTGACCTAGCCTAGCATGCCAAAGGTTTGCCGGGTTTTGACTATCGTTTTTCCTTTTAATTGTTGTTACCGGTTTATCAACATAATTCATTGGAACGTCTTTTAATTTTAAGCTATATATATCATTTTCAAGTTGTCCATTTCCAATCAAACATTCATTCTTGTAAATATTTCAAATCCCATTCACAAAATTGCAAGAAAAACCATCTCTATCAAGCATAGAAATAGATATAATGTTTTTGACCAAATCCGGAACATATAAAACATCTCTCAAAAATAACTTAAAATTGTTCTGCAAAACTAAATAAATGTCTCTATAGCTTTGGCTTCGACTCTAGAACCATTCCCGAGCCTTAGCTGGGTCTCACCCATCCTTAGCTTACGACTTCTTGTAATCACCTGCAAATCATTGCAAATGTGAGATCCACATACGGTATCCAATACCCAAGAAGAAGTATTAAGCAAAACATTTATTTCAATGTAAAACATACCCTTTGCAGTTCGCAACTGTTCGAGGTATTCCTTGCAGTTACGTTTCCAATGACCGGGTTTCTTGCATTAATGGCACACGTTTTCATCTTTTATCCCAATTGAAGCCTTGGCCTTTCCCTTCTTATTTGGTACAATCTTCTTGGGCGGGGCAGAACATTTCTTACCCTTTCCACTTGGTCCTTTCTTAGAGTTAGAAGAGGAGCCAACCAAGAGTACCGGTTTATCCTTCTTTAGTGTGACTTCATATATGACAAGCATATTGACCATCTCTTCAAGGGTGGCCTCTATCTTGTTCATATTTAAGTTCATCACAAAACCTTCAAACGATGAAGGAAGTGATAGAAGCAACAATTCCACGCTAAGTTCATGCTCCAAAGTCAAGTCGAGTGTTACCAACTTTTCAATGAGCCCAATCATGTGCACCCCATGCTCACGGACCGAAGTCCCATCTCGCATGCGGCTCGTCATGAGCTCTCTGACGGTGGCATACCTCTCCGACCTTGACTGAGCTCCAAAGAGTTCCTTGAGGTTCTTGTGAATGTCAGCAGCATTCACGGCATCCTCGAATCTCCTTTCAAGCTCATCAGACATCGAAGCCTGCATGTAGCATTTGGCCTTGATATCATGGTCCCACCATAAATCAAGTTTGGCCAACTCTTCCGGACTTGTATTAGCCGGGGCTTCCTTCGGAGGCGGCTTCTCTAACACGTAGAAAGCTTTTTCCAAAGTAAGAATAATTTTCAACTTACGGAACCATTCCGTATAGTTTGCGCCAGTCAATTTGTTTTGTTCGAGAATTGAAAACAGTGGATTGCGAGAAGTCATTTTAATAGTATACTGAAAAGAAAACAGACAATAATCAATGATTTGTTTAATTAATTTACTAAGACATAAAATATGGCGAATTTTATTTTATGAATTACACTCCCACTATTTTAATGATTTCACTACCCTCTAGTGAAAACGGGAAACTATTTTCCTTAGTGAGAACATGGAGTCCAATTGACAAATCATGATCCCGAATAATATCAGTCAACCATAATTTTCAAAAGGTAGAGCCCAATTACTTTCGAAGTAACCCCCATGTTTTTACCTCATGTCCAATAAGGGCCCAATAATATGACGCCGTTTATTGTGACATGTCAAGATAACCCATCAATATTAAGTTGTCATGGACGGTCGCCATGTGGATCCCCCAATAATATGAGCCAATCCCATGGGAGTTCCACCCAACTTACAACAAGTGTCGATCCAATGTACAGCTTTTCGACGAACGGCCCCCCCAATAATATGAGCCGGACCGTATCCGCGGATAGCATCTCATACATTGATCGTTGATGGAAGGTAGGAATATTTAAACAATATTTAAATTCCCTTTTTATTAATCTTGATATCAATTTTAAATCATATTTAAAATGAGGGATTTTTAATTTTGAAAATTTGTCTCATCATGCAATTTATGTATGCTTGCGGGATTCATACAATTTTGTCTAAACATGCATACATCAATAATATCATATATTATTTAAGGATGATCGATCCCATTAACTAATCGACCCGTGGTTGCCAATCACGAGTCTAAGTCCAATCCTAGGTGATATGTAAGTATGCAATGCAATCATATTACATTGTGCTTTCAATTTACATTTCTTCGGTCTTCATTGTCTGCTGGGCCCACCATTTCTTCAAATCTTTGTCTCCCACTAAGTCTAATAAATTTACAATAAATTTCGATGACAAATATGGGATACATTTTTAGGGGTGAGAACGGGCCATAAACCAGGCCCACTTTTATTACATATGACAATCATATTGGGCTATAAACCAAGCCCATTAATAAACACCAACAATAATAAGACAAATGTAAATCACCTAACATACACCTAAAACATTGGTCATGGAAATCGATCATCCTTTTATCCAATAATTAATTCAATAATTAAAATAATTGGATAAACATGCAATGGCATCATAATTAAAAGATAAAATCATATTTTATCTTATCCATCCATAAGATCATATCTTATCATCAATTGTACCAAAATAATTAATTTTATAAAATCTAATTTAACGGATAAAATTTATAAATTTTCCAAAAATTTAAATTTATCCAAAAATCAATTTTAAAAATTTCGGACTCGAACAATTCGATCCGATGCCTCGTGATCTAATCAAAAACAATTTTCGATCGGATCAAACACTAGAATTTCTAAAATTCAAAATTTTTTAAAAAAATAAAATTTTAATTTTTCGGGCTGCCCGGGACAATCCCGGGCAGCCCGTCGCTGGGGCAGCGATCCGATCGCTGCCTGTGTTTTGCCCGTCAAAATTTTGATTTTTAAAAAATTTGTTTTGTTTCAAAAAACCGAGGCTTAAAAATTTTGTACAATCGATTAATTTAATCGTTTGATCTGAGCAACCTGGCTCTGATACCACTGTTGGAAAACTGTGTTCAGATCAATTAGAATTGATACCCGGTGCAGCGGAAGTTTAAAAATTTATTTTATTAATATGGAACGATTCCATATCTGGGTATCAAAACTTTTACGATTAAATTTGTGTAAGTAAAATAAATAATCACAATTAAATATTTTACCTTAAAATCTCGAAGCGAGATTATGGACACCAACAGAATTTAATATGCTCTTGTTGTATATCCCCGGAACTGATGAACGAACGTTTCTTCAATCAGGTCCACGAATAGAAAACAAAACACTCTGATTGACAGCACTAGAAATCAATCAGAAGTTTGCGTAGAGAATAAACAGATATGATCTGTTAATTCAGATTGTAATTTTTCATAAAAATCACAAGCCGAATTTTCTCCGAAAGGGACAGAGTATTTCGAAAATCCTCTTTAAAAATCTAGACTGATTTTCGAAAATTCAAGACTGAAAAACACACCAAATTTTCGAACACTGCAGTCCTATTTATAGATAATTTCTAGTTATAATTGTATCAGGACTCTAACTCCTTAAAGTCTACAATCCATAACTTAAGCCCAACAAGTCAAGCCTGTTGTTATAGAATTTAATATAAAATTCATCGTGACTCCGATTGATAAACTGATTTCACCAATGTGCACAGAAACCATTTCTGCATCTTTTAGAGTCAAGATAATTTTTCTGAATCCGAATTCAGTGATTTCCAAAAATGCCCATCCCTATGTCATTTTAGAAAATCCCACTCCCTTTAGTTAAGAAGTCCAACTTCTCTCTCATTAAATTTAACTATCTCTACGGGGTTTTAGTAATTCATTACTTGTGTAACCCTCAATGGTTCAGGAATACAGCTAGCCGTGGGCTCACAACTACTTGTGACTCGGAACAACAATTTCCGACTTACCCATCGAATCATGGTAAGAGCGCCTAGCAACATCGCCCCATGATTCCATAGGTATTACTGATAGTGCCTGCAAGAACCAGTAGATTTTGGTTAGCGTACAGTACGGTCCCTTCAACCATATATCCCAATCGAATCAACAACCATTGGTGCATCGAGAGTCGTTCGAGATTCGATAACTATGCATAACATCCTGGAGATCTATTAGTGACATCGCATGTGTTACTAGGAAAATCCATTAACCTAAAACACATCATGTACTCTGGCCAGAGATTCGTCACACTAATATCTCCTCAGATTGCATAGGATATCCACACTCGTAAGTATGTGATGAATCCTTGACAACAAAGCATCGACTCCTATATGTGTCGTAACTGTACCCAATCCCGACACCTGATGACCCCAATAGAGTCGGTAAACGAGTCAAAGTACAGTACTAGCATATAGAGTCTCAATGATGTTTCAAGTAATAAGGACTAATGGTGTACAACCAAAACCGCGGACTTTATCCACTCGATAAGTGATAACCACTTGGAAATCCGAATAGGGTAGTTCGATCATTAATCATATGAATATCCATTTGCATGCTTTGAACATCTCTATGTTCCATACCAATGAAACGTGGTACTCGGCATCGCAAATGCTAGTCTCAATCTCGAGCGATCCTTATCCTTATTTGCGGACGACTCAATTGACTAGGAACAGTTTAGAATATACAGTGACTATAAGATGTGTTTCATGATAGCCATCCCCATGTGCTACCACATCTTACATACACTATAGTATATTCAAGGTCTTTATCAAAACAACAATAGTATATCATAATATAACAATATGAAGAAAGATAATGTCAATGACATTATAAAAGTGTAAATTATATTAAACAAAAGATTGTTTTACATAGAGTCATAAAAGCCCTTAGCCACAAGTTGGCTAACCGGGCACCCACTCTTTCACCTATTTTAGAATCGTCAGTGCGGGTGGCCTTAGCTTCCACCTATTTCAAGACATAATCCACAACAAGTAATATATATATAAATCCAAATGAACTAGGAAAGGTCCCATGAAGTCGATGCCCCACACATAAAAAATTTCACAAACTAAAATAGGTTGTTGAGGCATCTCTTTTCGCTGGGATATATTACCTGTATTCTGGCATTGAGCGCACGACTTACAGAAATCGTAAGCGTCTCGAAATATGGATGGTCAGAAAAATCCACAGTCTAACACTTTCCTCACTGATCTTTTTGCTCCAATGTGACCACCACAAGCATATGAGTGAAACAATGTGATAATATGGATTACCTCGCTTGCAGGGACACATCTTCGCATGACTTGATTGGCACAGTGTTTCCATAAGTATGGGTCATCCCACACAAAGTACTTAGCATCGCTTCGAACCTTATCTCCCTCCGCCTTGGAAAATTCAGAGGAAAACCCATTAGTAACTAAATTATTTACAATGTGCGCATACCAGGGTAATGCTGTGCTCGCTGAAAATAGTTGTTCATCAGGAAATTCTTCTCGCAAGCTCAGCTTCCCATCAATATGAACTAGACGGCTCAAGTGGTCAGCCACTCGATGTTCTGTTCCTCTTTTATCTTTGATTTCCACATCAAATTCTCTCAAGAGTACTATCCATCTTATCAATCTTTGTTTTGCCTCCATCTTCGCCATCAAAAAACGAACAGATGCATGATCAGAATAAACAATAACTTTAGCACCAAGTAAATAAGAACAAAATTTTTCTAAAGCAAAAACTACAGCCAAGAGCTGCTTCTCAGTGGTGGAATAATTCCGTTGGGCATCATTCAGAATAAGCGAGGCGTAGTAGATAGCATGCGATTCTTTCCCAACTTTCTGTCCCAAAACCGCTCCTACAGCATAGTCGCTAGCATCACACATGATCTCAAATGGTTTGCTCAGGTCCGGTGGTTGGATGATTGGTGCAGATGTCAATGAGTCCTTAAATTTGTCAAAAGAAGTTTTCATGGCTCATCAAACCCAAACTGGACATCTTTCTGCAACAGCTTGCACATGGGAGATGCGATCTTGGCGAAGTCCTGAATGTATCTCCTGTAAAAACCTGCATGGCCAAGAAAAGAACGCACTTCCCACACACTTTCAAGGTAAGGTAGAGACTGAATAATATCAATTTTTGCTTTGTCTAATTCAATCACCATAGATGAGATGACATGACCCAAAACAATACCTTGCCCAACCATAAAATGACATTTTTCAGAATATAAAAGTAGGTTTGTTTCGACACACCTCTTTAGGACAAGAGCAAGGTTAAATAATAATTTTTCGAATCAATCACCATATACAGTAAAATCATCCATAAAAACCTCTAAGGTATGCTCAATAAAGTCAGAAAAAATACTAACCATACACCGTTGGAATGTGGCCGGTGCATTGCAGAGTCCAAAGGGCATACGTCGATATGCAAAGTTGTCGAACGGGCAAGTGAATGTCGTCTTCCCCTGATCTTCTTGCGCAATTCCAATCTGAAAATAACCAGAATATCCATCAAGAAAATAGTAATAAGAATGACATGCTAACCTTTCAATCATTTGATCAATAAAGTGAAAAGGGAAATGGTCCTTTCGGGTTCAAGCATTTAACTTCCTATAGTCTATGCAAACCCTCCACCCATTTTGAATTCGGGTGGGAACCAATTCTTCATCCTTGTTCTTCAACATAGTAACCCCGGTTTTCTTGGGAACCACTTGGACCGGACTGACCCATTGACTGTCAGAAATTGGATAGATGACTCCAACTTCAAGGAGTTTTAGAATTTCAGCCTTCACCACCTCCATCATAGGTGGGTTCAACTTTCTTAGCAGCTGACGCAAGGGGTTCGCTCCTTCCTCCATTAGAAATCTATGCATGCACGTAGAAGGGCCGATTGCCTTCATATCTGCTATGGTCCTGCATGCTCACAATAATCTTGTGCCAAGTAATCCACAATATCAACAGAATAAACACAATCAACATTGTTAGGAAATTTCATGGCATCATAAATATTAAACTTCACAACCTCTCCATCAAATTCCATAGTGAGTGTGCCACTGTGAACATCAATTTTAGTCATAGATGTTTTCAAGAATGGTCTGCCTAATAGAATAGGACTATTGTGATCACCGTTTTCCATGCCGAGAACATAAAAATCCACAGGAAATACCAAATTATTTACTTGCACTAATACATCTTCATCTAATCCTTTAGGTTATGCATTAGACCAATTAGCCAGCTGTATAACAATTCAAGTTTTATTCAAAGGACCAAGTTTCAAGGACGCATAAATTGAATATGGCATAACATCGATCGATGCTCCTAGATCTAACATGGCTTTTTCCAGTCTAACATTCCCTATAGTGCATGGGATAGAGAACATAACTGAATCCTTGCATTTGGCAGGCAATTTCCTTTGGAACACAGCAGATACATTCTCACCTAACTCTACTTTCTGACATCCCTTCAATGTTTGTTACCTCTTTGCTGTGCACAATTCCTTCAAAAACTTTGCATATCGAGGTACCTGCTTAATAGCATCTAGCAATGGAATGTTTACCTCACATCTACGAAAAGTTTCATAGATTTCCTTAATCCCTTCATCTTTTCTAGACTCTTTAAGTTCTAAGGGAAAAGGGGCAACATGCTTGTAATCAGAGAGGGGAGGAAACTTACCTTGTGGCGCTTCTTCCTGAGTTGATTCTTTATACTCCACTTTTGGCTCTTCATTTTTCTCATTCTTGGACGAAACATCAACTTCTTTCTCCTTGACTTTCAACTCCTTCCCATTCCTTAGAGTAATTGCACTTGCGTTCTCTCTTGAGTTCGGAATTGTTTGGGATGGCAAAGCATTGGAATGTTGTGCTTCCAACTTGTTGATTATGGTGGTGAGATGTCCCATTTGGTTATTCAAGTTTTGGATGCTTACTCGGGTTTCCTGTTGGAATGTCAAAGTATTAGTTGCAAGATCCTTAACTATATTTTCGAGAAACTCACCTGGTGTTGGAATCTGAGGACACTGCTGTTGTTGAGGATACGGTGGACTATAAGCTTGATTGTGTGGTGGTGCCTGAGGCCCAGGTTGTTTCGCTTGAAGATTTCCGTATCTAATATTTGGATGATTCTTCCAACTAGGAATGTATGTGTTGGAATATGGATCAAACTTCCGCTGTGGTGGTCCAGGAAATCCACCAGTAGCATTCACCTGTTCAACTGTTTTTTATTGAAGTGTGGGACACATGTCAGTAGCATGTCCCACTGTAGCACAAATTACACATGCCTTTGCAGTTTGTCCATTCCCTATAGCCATTTGACACACAAGAGACGTCAGTTCAATCAGTTTTTGCTCAATATAAGAGACATTTACCTCATTATTTGTCTTTGGTGCATGATCAATTCTGTTGGTGCAAAATTGTTGAGAATTGGCAGCCATATTCTCAATCAAGTTCCTTGCTTGTACTGGAGTTTTATCCACAAAAACTCCTCCACTGGCCGCATCTAACATAATCCTGTCATGAGGTAACAAACCTTCATAGCAATATTGAATTAACAAGTTTTCACTTATCTGATTTTGCGGACAACTAGCGCACAACTTTTTGAACCACTCTCAGTATTCATGAAGTGATTCCCCTGTAAATTTCTTGATCTCATTTATTTCTTTTCTAATAATGGCTGCTCTAGAAGCTGGGAAATATTTTTCTTGGAATATCCTCTTCATCTCAGTCCAGGTCATGATGGATCCAGAGGGAAAGTAATACAGTCAATCCTTTGCAGCACTCTTCAAAGAGAACGTAAAGGCTCTGAGTTGGATCTACTCCTCTGTCACTCCATGGGTTTTCATGCTCATGCAAACCACATGGAATTCCATCAAATGCTTGTGAGGATCCTCACATGTGAGACCATGAAAAGAAGGCAGTAAATGAATTAGTCCAGATTTAAGCTCAAATGTAGCATTATTTTCTAGAGTATGAATAGTAATGCATAAAGGCTGTTGATTTAGATCAGGATTTCCCAACTTTCTCAGGCTCAGATTAGCATTGGCATCCATCTCTTGCTCAGGAATTTCAATATGAATCTCGTCCACTTCTTGTCTCCTTCGAGCCTTTCTCCTTCGCCTGTGCAAAGTTCTTTCAATCTCCGGGTTGTAAGGGAATTCTTCTTCAGAAGAGTCACCTGAAAGCATGAACAACAGAGAAAAACTAGAAACAAAGAAAAAAAAAAGAGTGAGATTAAACAAAATAAAAATAACAAAATAAATTAAACACCGTCCCCGGCAGCGGTGCCAAAATTTTTTAGCGCTAATTCATGTCACGCCCAAATTACCCAACTCAAATAAGATAAACAAAATATGAAGTACTGCGAGTAGGGATCGTTCCCACGATAAAAGTGAAATTTAGTGTGTTCTAAAATAAAATAAAAGGGGTTTAGGGTTTAGGAAATTATCTATCAAAAAGTAACAACAATTAAAAATAAAACTCTATTAACTATCATGCAAGATTAATTTAAAACGAATAAATCAATAAGAAATAAGTCTTGGTATCGGTCGACTACACCCTTTAAATTATTCATTTGATCATCGATGACCTAAAAATAACTAATTCTATCAAATATTCATCATTGAAAATTAAATTCCTGTTTCACCTTAATCTTAGTTAACTAGACACAAGCGTTCTAAATTAACCCTTACCAATGAATTAACCCAATACAAGCAATTAGATTTAAATCCATGATAGCATAAAAAGTAGTGAAACTGACGAATCTAAAAAACACATACACAAGCGTATGTATTTAATCTAGTCAATTGTTATTCCTACAATATAATAAATTCACAAGCGAAAATATCAATCGTAGTTGCTTTGAAAATAAGTTGATTCAAATAATTACGGATTTGAATTCTAATTTAGCAGTAGATTGTATAGTGAAATCCTAGGGTGATCAATCCAAAAATCTCACATACAATCATGAAATAAATCAGAACATCTTTTGATACTCAATAATAATTAAACACTAAAAATTCAAATCTCACAAACAAATAAAATCAAGGGCTTGTCTTCCTCAACCAAGTTCTAGAAACTAGCCAAAACGATTCATGAAAGACGAAAGAAAAATCAAAAAAAGAGAAAAAATCTTACGAAAGGAAGAATAAAAATCTAGCCGCCAAGAAATACTTGTTCTAAGCGTTAAAAGTCTGATAATAATCTTAACAAAACGCAATAATGACTTAATAAAAGATTAGAGTCCTAAATAAAATAGTTTCCAAAATTAAAAACTTCTTCTCGAACAGCCTGTCTCGCTTGATCCGTAAAGTTTGACGGATCGAGCGAGAAAATCTCTGTCTATTTGTCCATTTTTCTTCTTATGACTGCTCGATCGGTTGAAGTTGGCAGATCGAGCGGCCAAATTTTTGTCTCCAATTCTTCATCTCCCTCGCTCGATCCGTCGAATGTTGCAGATCGAGCGGCCAGAATTTTGTCCATTTGTATTCAAAATGCCACATCCTACCAAATAAACCCGGAAGCATGTTATGAAGACACGATAAATGAAATACGAACAAAATACGTAATTATAACACACAATCAATGCAAAACAACAACATAATGATATCAAAATATGCAAAACAAATACGAATATCATACAGCCCAGAAATGGCAGCTCCCTTGCCCAAAAATCAGCAGCCCCTATGTATTGCCTCAATCACCCTACTTCACCTATCCTTCAAAATCTAACCCAATTCTCCATTTTTTTCTTAACTTTAAATCCTTCCAGCCCACAAACCATGCTAATAACATCTCTTAGGACTTAAATCGAGCAATTGACAGCCCTCAACCACACCACAGTCCAACATTTTTCAAAAAAGCAAGAATAAGCCCCAAAATGCATTAAACAAATTAACATTCAAATAGGCCAAATGGGTATCAATAAATCCTCATACCACACTTCAAAATCCATCCAAACATCATATAAATTTTGAATTTAAGGCATGAACACTTTTGAAATTTTTGAAAAAAAAGATAATATGCATCAAAACACATCACATCTCAATTCAAGTTTCATCATACAATCCTCAAACCTTCAACACAAGCATAAATTCGAAATTTGTCATAAAACTCAGCTGAAAACTGAAGAATTTTGAATCCAACATATCAAGGTCACCATTATTTCAAACTATAGTAAAAGATTTAGCACAAGAATCTAATTAACTATCTTGGAGCCCAAATGAAGTGACTGTACTTGCCTTAGCCACAAATCACCAAAGAAATCGGACCAAGTGGGGATGGGAAGAGCTGAACACGAACCAGAAGCCAAGGGACCTTCTAAGGCGGACTCCTGGCGGCGGCGGCGGCATGAGGTGGTCAGTGGCGGTCGGAATGAAGAAAGGAAGGGTGGCCGATGGATTGAGAAGAAATGGGGAAAAAAAAAAATATGAAGGGGCGGCCATGTGTTGTGTGTGTGTGTTAGGGTTTAATTTTATTTTGTCTTGGGGCAAAAGTTAAGTGTTAGATGGACATGTGTGTGTATGTATTGGTGTAAGTATACAAAAGTAGGAGAGTTGTGTGCTTTAAAAGTACTACTTAAAATACCACAACTTTTGTCTCACTAAACTTGCATTAATAAAATATCAATCCCCAATTTAAAACATTAAATTGAATTTTCACTAATCCGGGTTAAATGCTAATTTTTGAAAAATTTAATAAATAAGGTTGAGAATGCGATAAAAGCGATTTTCGTCACCCGAAAAATCCTAAAATAAACTTTTCATCTAATTTCCTCATTCCTCGCAAATATAAATTCTGAAAATAAAAATCTGGAAATTTACCGTCGAAATCCACCATCACCGAAGCCGAAACCGGAGAATACTGAAGTCAAGAATCTTAAGAATAATTAACTTAAAATTTTTGAGCACTTATACTTTAAAGAAATTTCAACAATAACTTAGAAATCAAAATCAATACTTTGAATATTTTGATGTCACAGTTATATAATAAATATTTAAATATTAACAATGCGATTAAAATAATTGAAACAAACTAGACTAACGTTTAGAAGTAATTTAAATAAAATTACAAACTGTATAAAACCTTTAAAATGATTTGGACAAATAAAAGCATTTAAATAAATAAGTTAGACATTTAAAATAATTAAAAATAACCAACCCCAAAACTTAAATTATTTATAATAAATAAGTTGAGCAATTAAAAATAATTTAAATAACAATGAATTAAGCTCAAGTAATTTTAAATAAGTAAACAGAACAGTTAAGATCATTTAAATGAATAAACTAAATAATTAACATTATTTACTTAAAGCAAACTTAACTTTTAAAATATTTAGAACAATTAAGTTGCATAATAAAAATCATTTTGACAAATAAACTTAAACAATTTAAAAGCATTAGTTAGTAAGATAAAATCATTTGAATAAATAATTAATATTTTATTAGCACATAATTTTTGAGACCTCGGTTCTAAAACATCTAATCTCGGATTAAACGATAATTAAGCATACAAGATCCAAGATCAAAAGAAATAAAAGAAAAGAAATTTTTTTTAAAACAAAATAAACAGTGTCTCGCTTGATCGGTAGAACTCAACCGATCGAACGAGCAAGAAATCCAAAATTTACTGCCCGGAAGAATAATCCAGTGCCGCTCAATCGGTAGGATTCAACCGATTGAGCGGGCAAGCTTTATGCAAAACAGAAACTTGGCCAAAGGTCCATCGCTCGATCGGTCAAACTCTAACGACCGAGCGATGACAGCACAGGGCTAAAAATACAGTAGAAAAATCTTGCCAAATCTCATGTCCAATACCTTCAATGCATAACAAGGTTCATAATACATTCAACGACGACATACAACTTCAATAATTGCATAAACGATACAACTGATAATAAGAAGTTCGATATCTAAACATGTTCCAATATAAACTAGATAGACATGCTGATTCGACTTCTAAACCGAGTCCCACTTCTATCTCTTGCTCTTGATACTAACCAGGTCTTCGCTGACTTGATCCTGCCCTACCTTTTGCCAAGTACACATACAAAACAAAGCAACAGCCAGATAACTCCAGTGAGAAAGATATTCCCAGTAAAAGCAACATAACATGCAATAACAAGTAATATCTCAAAACATGAAATATCGACAACATATTCAATGCTAAAACGAATGAAATGCATGTTTTTAAAATCGGGATATCAACGCTGATAAACAAGGGATTGCTGCTATGCTTTTGGGATCCCAAGGATGAGATCACTTAATGACTCATTGGCTCTCCCAATCCAGGTGGTGTCACGTATCCCACTCCCATAGACTTTGGTACGACTAAAAGGAGTATGCTGACACTAGGTGAACTTCTACACCCAGGTCACTCGCAGTATAGCCCCCAAAACGTCTAAACAAAAAGGGTCGTTTTGCCCACTGAAATCAAAGGTTTGGCTCAAGATAAATGCATAAGAAAAAATAAAGCATTAAGTCATATAACACAAGCTCAAACAACAAAATACAAGACCCATATTCTAGAACAAGTATTGATGCAATTATGTGATTTAAGGGAAACTCAAGAATCAACTGTCTCGAGTGTGCTATCCCGCTAAAACGATGACTGCTTGCACCT
Organism: Henckelia pumila; assembly: GCF_033568475.1. Lineage (NCBI taxonomy): Eukaryota > Viridiplantae > Streptophyta > Magnoliopsida > Lamiales > Gesneriaceae > Henckelia > Henckelia pumila. The sequence goes on from NC_133122.1 coordinate 94,547,260, forward strand.
TTAGATACAAATAGCTCCAACTCTGGATAATCTACAATAAAAGGTTATATCAAAAACTATACAACCTAAACAACAACATCGCTCAAGGTAAACTCTTTACTGCTCTTCGTCCAACTCTTCGACGATTGACTTCTGCTAACTCTAGGCTTGACAAAATTCAACGAGTCTGTACATAGGCAAAAGATGATCAACAACAACGAACAAACCAATTGCCAAAGTTCTACAACTCAAAATGGTTCAAAATCCCAAATTCAAATCGGCGGCATAACGGCTATAAATTGATCAAACTCGAAACGCAGACAGCAGTACAGTATTGAAAACAACTCAAAGCAATTCTTAAACAATAATAACAAATCCGATTCCAACAAATCACAAAACCCCCATTTTCGATATATGCTTCCAAAATCATAACAATTCCGAACGACGCTCTATTTCAAAACCGACTGAGAATAAACGATAAGAACTCGTTCAAGAACAACATAACCGAAACTCAATCGATTCTAACAACATCAGAAATTAGAAGTCTAGCTGATCGAATAAAAACTTACAATAGAACGAATCTCTCGCGTCTGTGATCTCTTATCTGCCTTCAGAAATAAATTTTAACTGACGGATCGACCGAAAACTGAAATCTGAAAGCTTGAAGAAATCTTTGGGGCGCAAAAATTAAAGGAGGCATGCTTGGGAAGGAGAAGGAGTGAAGAAGAAATTCAACCAAGCTAAGATAATATATAAAATCCAAAATTTTCATTTTAGTCCCTGAAAATTCCAAAATTTGCAAAATAAACCCTGATCAAAAACAAGTCGGCTCTTGAACTCTGTACTCTCCAATTATCTCAAATAAACTCAATTAAGATAAATTCGAGGTGTTACAATTCTCCCCCTCTAAGAAGAGATTTCGTCCTCGAAATCAATAAGAATCAACCACATAAGATAGAATAAAGAACAAAAGACAGTAAGAAGAACTCATGTCATCCGAACAACTCAGGAAAACAGTAAGAAAACTCAACAAGAGGCAAAGAATCGTGCCAACTAGTGCCAAAGTCTAGCACTACTGCTCGAAGAATATCCTCTAACATCTGGATAGTCCGCTCTAACTATCCGTTGATCTGGGGATGATAAGCTGTACTCAGATGCAATCGAGTACCAAGTGCCTTTTGAAGACTATGCCAAAAGTACGAAGTGAATCTAGGGTCTCGGTCTGAAACGATCGACTTCGGCACACCATGCAATCTCACAACATTGCTAACATACAACTCAGTCATCTGATCGTGATGATACATCATCCTGTACGGAATAAAGCAAGAAAAATTCGTCAATTTATCAGTCACTACCCAGATAGCATCGCATCCTCGAACAGATCGCGGTATCTTCGTGACGAAATCCATAGAAATGTGATCCCACTTCCATTCAGGAACAGATAGACTATGCAACAGACCACCCAGTCGCTTCCTTTCTGCTTTCACTTGCTGACAGTTCAAACATTGAGATACAAACCTCGCAACATCGCTCTTCATCTTCTTCCACCAAAACTAATTATTCAGATCGTTATACATCTTACGGCCTCTAGGATGAATACTGAACCTATTTCAATGATCCTCTCGGAGAATACGCTGCCTCAACTCCGAAATATCAAGCAAAACAATACGGTTATTCACAAACAAAACATCATCTCTAACTTGGAATTCAAACTGATGCCCAGATCTGACTTTCTCTACTGAAATCCATGTGCTTGGATCAGACTTCTGTGCTTTTTTGATGAAAATAAATAACTCTGGCTTGGCTTGAATAACAAACACTCTGATAGTTTTCCTATCTGTTTCAAACTCCAAACCAGAAGTGCAACAGTCGTCGATCAACTGAGAAACACCGATAGTTGAAAGAGATAAAGAACAAAGCTTTCAGCTCAAGGCATCTGCAGCTACATTCGACTTTCCCGGATAATATTTGATTTCACAGTCAAAATCTTTCAACAGATCTAACCATCTTCTCTGTCTCATATTCAGCTCTTCCTGTGAAAACAAATACTTAAGGCTCTTATGATCAAAAAAGATCTCGAAAGACTCAACATACAGATAATGACGCTATATCTTCAAAGAAAATACGATCGCAGCGAGTTCAAGATCATGAACTGGATAACGAGTCTCGTGCGGCATTAGCTGCCTTGATGCATACGCTATCACATGCTTATGTTGCATAAGAATACATCCCAATCCTCTATTATAAGCATCGCAATAAACGGTAAAACCTCTAGTACCTGATGGAATAGAAAGAATCGGAGCACTGGTCAGTCTCCCCTTCAGATTAACGAAACTAGCCTCACAATATGAAGTCCAGATAAAAGGCACATTCTTCTGAGTCAGCTGAGTAATCGGCTTGGCAATAGCTGAGAATCCCTCCATGAATCTTCGATAATAACCAGCTAAACCCATCAAGCTTCAGATCTCAAACACTGATTTCGGTCTAGTCCAATTCATAACGGCTTCAATCTTGTTGGGATCGATAGAAATCCCATCTCCAAAAATGATGTGACCGAGAAAGACAACTCGATCCAACCAGAACTCACACTTAGATAGCTTGGCAAACAACCGCTCAACCCGCAAAATCTGCAAAACGGTCCATAAATGCTCTGCTTGGTCAATACGGTTCTTAGAATAGATAAGAATATCATCGATGAAGATAATAACAAACTCATCCAAATAACGCTGAAAGATACGGTTCATCAAACCCATAAAAACCGCTGGAGCGTTAGTCAAACCTAACGGCATGACTATAAACTCGAAATGACCATACCTCGTTCTGAATGTGGTCTTAGGAACATCTTCCTCACGCACTCTCAGCTGATGATATCCCGACCTCAGATCAATCTTCGAAAAGATAGAAGAACCCTATAGTTGATCAAAAAGGTCATATATTCTAGGTAAAGGATACATGTTCTTTACCGTCATTTGATTCAGTTGACGGTAATCAATACAGATCCGTATAGAACCATCCTTCTTACAAACAAAGAGAATGGGAGAACCCCAAGGCGACACACTAGGTCTGATGTATCCCTTGGCAATCAAATCGTCAAGTTGTTCTTTTTATTCTCTCAATTAGACCGGTTCCATACGATAAGGAGCTTTGGAAATAGGTTGAGTACCTGACAATAAATCAATGCTGAATTTGATCTCACGAATAGGCGACAATCCAGGAATCTCATCTGGAAAAACATCAGCAAATTCTCTAACCACGGGTATATCAACCAATTCAGGGCTAGATTTCAGTACTTCAACTACATAAACCAAAAATCCCTCCGCACCTCTCTGTAACAAATGAGTCATCGATAACACAGAAATCAAAGGAATTCTAGATCGAGAACCCTTACCGAAGAATTTCCACATGTCTGACATTTCATGTTTTAATCTAGCAACCTTCTGAAAACAGTCGACGGTTGCCCTATACTTGGTTAAAGCATCTATACCAACAATACAGTAAAAATTTGACAGCTCAAGTACAATACAGTCGAATTCTAACAAATTTTCCTCGAAACGAAGTTCACAGTTCCTGACTAATTTGACAGAAACAATTCCTCCACCGAAAGGTGAAGTAACAGCTACTACAGTAGGCAAAAACTCAGTAGGCAAAGCATGCATCAACACAAATTTTTCAGATATAAAGGAATGAGAAGCACCTGTATCTATCAATACATGAGCAGAATAACCAAAAATCGAACAGTTACCTGCTATAACATCATCAGGTGCTGCCTGATCCTGATCCTCTGTCAAAGCAAAGACTCGTGACTGCTGTCTTGGAGGATGGTTTGCCTTCGAGTTACCACCCTGTCTGTTCTGCTGATGAGGCTGGAAAGAGTGAAATGCAGAAGTCTGCCTCTCAGGCTGAGCTGTAGGTCTAGAAGAACTCCCACTTTGAGCTCGATCTTTACCTCGCTGAGGGCACACCTTAGCAAAGTGTCTTGGCTGCTGACAGATATTGCAGTTCCCGAAAACTCCTACACATTGCTCTTGGGAGTGTCTACCCCCACACTTGTTAAAAAATGAAGATAAAATTCCAGAACTCTGTCCTGAACCGAACTGTTTGGAGCCGCTGGGGCTAGAAGAACTTTTCCCCGGCTTCTTGAACTGTTTCCCTTTGGCTCTGAAGTGATCCTTTCTGTTACCCCCACTTCTTTCTCCTTCATACCTCTAGGGTTGGTTCTGATACTGCAATGGCTGATTCTGATACTGAGACGGTTTATTCTGAGACTGTATTTTCTGCTGAGTTACCATCTGATTTCCTATATGTCTCCACAAACCTGCTTCATCTCCCTTTGCATGATTCACGGCATCTGCAAAGTTATCAAGCCTAGCAGTGTTTACCAACATGAAGATGTCGGGGTTCAAGCCATTGATGAACTAATTGGCTTTTGCTTCTTCATTGTCGGCAATGTGCGGTGCAAATATCAACAAACTATCAACCTTGGCTACATACTCCTCGATGTTCAAGTTTCCTTGCCTCAGATTAGAAAAATCGGCTCCCTTATCCTTTCGGTACGAAATTTGAAAAAAACCGCTTATAAACTCAGATTTGAAAAGATTCCAAGTAATGACTGTATCTGGATTCTCCATGGCTCTCTTTGTCATGATCCTCCAGTTCTTAGCAATACCACGATGCTGATGAATGACTAACCTAGTTTGGCGGTCGTCTAAATAATCAAGGGAATCGAACAACTAATCAATGTTGTCCAACCAGCTCTCTCAGTCAACAGGATTCTCTATACCCTGCAACAAAGGTGGATTAAACGACTGAAACCTCCTCAGCAAGGTTTCCATAGGTGTCGCTATGGCATCCATCTGATCAATTTATCTTGATCATTTGGAGGAGTAACTAGCGGTGGGTTTCTGTTAATAACTCGACGAGGACCCATCTGATAATCAAATGTTAGGACACAAGATATCTTAATCGCTATAATTCGATGTCATTTCAACCTCTCAGAAAATCGGATACAAGTCGACGAAAAAAACAATTATATCTCAAGTAGATCATGCTTTATAATATGCTCGCATGGAATTAAATAAACAATAAAATAACTCAATCACATGCGAGGAGACAATACACGCGGACTCGATCTACCCCGCTCACTTCTAGTTCAACCAAAACTTATCGCTCTGATACCATTTAATGTGAGACCTCGGTTCTAAAACATCTAATCTTTGATTAAATGATAATTAAGCATACGAGATCCAAGATCAAAAGCAATAAAAGAAAAGAATTTTTTTTGAAAAAAATAAACAGTGCCTCGCTCGATCGGTAGAAATCAACCAATGGAGCGAGCAAGAAATCCAAAACTTACTGCCCGGAAGAATAATCCAACGCCGCTCGATCGGTAGGATTAAACCCATCGAGCGGGCACGCTTTATGCAAAATAGAAACTTGGCCCAACGTCCATCGCTCGATCGGTAGACTACCGATCGAGCGATGACAGCACAGGGCTAAAAATACAGCAGAAAAATCTTGTTAAAGCTCAAGTACAATACATTCAATGCATAACAAGGTTCATAATACATGCAACGACAACATACAACTTCAATACTTGCATAAACGATACAACGGATAATAAGAATTTCAAGATCTAAACATGTTCCAATATAAACTAGATAGACATGCTGATTCGACTTCTAACCCGATTCCCACTTCTATCTCTCCCTCTTGACACTAACCAGGTCTTTGCTGACTTGATCCTGCCCCACCTGTTGCCAAGTACACATACAAAAAAAAGCAATATCTGGATAACTCCGTTGAGAAAGATATTCCCAGTAAAAGCAACATAACATGCAATAACAAGTAATATCTCAAAACATGAAATATCGACAACATATTCAATGCTAAAACAAATGAAATGCATGTCTTTAAAATCGGTATATCAGCACTGATAAACAAGGGATTGCTGCTATGCTTTTGGGATCCCAAGGATGAGATCACGTAACGACTCACCGACTCTCCCAATCGAGGTGGTTCCACGTATCCCACTCCCCTAAACTTTGGTGCGACTATAAGGAGTATTGTAGTGACCCGTATCCAGAATTAGCGATTAATGAGTATATTAATCAAGTAATCATGTTTAGATTAAGTAATACATGATTAAGGAAATCCCAAAAGGGTTAACGGAGTCCAGAAATGGATTCAGGACACTCAAAATAGCCGGGAAGGTCCCGAGGATCCGGAGGGTTCGGAAGCTCCGAACCAAGTCAGGAGGCTCCGAACTAGATCGGAGGATCCGAACTCAGGATCAGAGGCTCCGAAGTGGATCGAAAGCTCCGTCGGTAGGATCGTACGCTCCGATCGGGACCAGGGCACGTGTCATCGCTGATGTCAGTAAGGTGACGTCATGGCTGACGTAATATTGGGGCGATCGGATGCTCCGAAGATGAGATCGGAGGATCCGATCGTGTTCGAACATTCCGAACTGGGTTCGAAGGCTCCGAACTCCGTCTATAAATAGAGGGCCAAGATTTCATTTTCAAGTGTACCTCTCCTTCTCCTCTCTCAATTCCTAGGCCTTCTAACTCAGATCTAGGGAGTTCTAGCCATCCTATTGGGAATCCGGAAGTGGCATAGTGATAAGTGCATTTTGTATGTATTATTTCATGTTATTTTTATGTCTATTTTGTGTGCATTTATATTATTTTTATGTTTTTTTATGTGTTTTAGTGCATGTGTGTGTATTTCACTCCTTGGGTTAATTTTGTAGGAAAATATATTTTTGAAGAATGAATTCCGGACCAGCTTTGTTCAAAAAATCAAATTTAATTTTAGAGAGCCCCAAATCCGATCTTCACCTTTCACATTATATTTCACGATGTTTGGAAGCTTCTGTCCAACTTTCAGCTCAATCCGACGGCTAGATCTTAAGTTATGAATTTTGGAAAATCGTCGCTCGGTGCAGAATTTTTGTACTGCGCGCGCGCGAGAATCAAGCTCGGGCGCGCGCGAGTTTCGTGTCCAGCCTTCTGTTTTTATGTGCTGCGCGCATGCGAGGCCTATGCTGCATGCGCGCGCGCGTTTGGGGGTCATATGTGCTCCGAAAAGTCCTATTTTGTGAAGGAAATTAATGGGTAGGCGTTCCGGACCATATATATACAAGATATAACATATTTTTGAGGGTTTCGGAAGCTCCAGAGCGCAGACAACGCAAGAGGAGGCGGCTACAAGGCTTGGGAGAGAAGATTTCTCTTTTCTTTTCTTCTTCTTATTTTTATTTTTGAATTATTATTTTTAATTATTGAGTAGTTTATTTTCAACCAAGACGGCGTGATTGGGCCGAACAAATTTATGTAGAAACTTGGATGTTTGTTTGGGATTTTTTAGAGTTGATTTTATTTTATTGATTGTCAGATTTATATTTGTCTTGTGAATAGTCTGATCAACTGTTTACTTGCATGTTAATCAATTCCAAATCGACAGAGGAGGTTTTGATTTTGATCACTCTGATAATTAACATATTGTAAAACCGACTAGATATAGAATTCGGTTTCAGTGTGCGATTTAGGTGTAAACTGAATTTTCACAAATATTTAATGCATTCAAATTTGATTAGAATTACGAAAGATTAGTTCATCAATATTTGAATAGGTTTGATTGTTCTAGAAATAGACCTTTGAACAAATTAGGAGAATTCCCGTGAATTAAGATTAAATCTGAGTCCTGAATCGACTACATGTTACGTGATTTGTTCGGTACCTACGTGTGTCTTGGTTGTCTTTGTCTTAATTATTTTTATCTTCAGTTATTTTTATTCTTATTTCTTAATCAAATTTTATTTTTTATTGTTATTTTATTTAATTCAAAATCCTTCTATTATTTTGTCTAGATTAAGTAAAATAATTAATTCTTGAGAATTGACTGCATTTCATGTGGGATCGATACTTGGACTCTCTGTCCACTTTACTATTACTTGACCTGGTACGCTTTCCAGTAGATTTATATCACACCAATTTAGTCGGTCAAGTTTTTGGCGCCGTTGCAGGGGACTGTTTAGTTAATATTAGGATAGATTATTTGCTTGAGACTAGATTTTTTTTTTCTTGCATTTGTTTAATTATTTATTTTAATTTTAATTTTATTCTCTTTTGCTTGTGAGGTACTTGTAGATGGACCATCGACTGGTGTTCACAAGATTTGGCCAACAATACTTGGAGCCTTTCTATGTTGCTTCAGGGAGATTCAATGATTTGGCGAACAGATTTCAATGCCATCAGTTTTCTACTTACACCCTCACTAAAATTTTTTATGGTGGTTTGGATGAGATTACAAGAATTTGGGTAGATTCTGGAGCTCTGGCCATTGGCAGTCAATTGTTTAGAAGAGATGAAGACAGTGCGATGCACTTGTTGAACGATATGGCAGATTTTGACTACCATTGGCATTGTGATCCTTCAATGCAGGGTTGGAGTCACCAATATCCTCCAGATATCAAATCTAAAAATTTTGCGAACCAACCACCAGCGCATCAAGAAGAGTGTATAGGGCGTTCCGAAGATTATGTGGCTCAGTTGAAGAATTTTTTGCGGCAACAGACAAAGACAAATCAATTTTTAGAAAGCCGCATAAGTCTTTTGGATGAACAGATTGCACTTATTACAGAACCAATTTTGGATATCTGCCAATTGAGTGAAGTAACTGAGCCAGATCATGAAGAAATCATTTTTGAGGAATCTTCTTGTGAGGATGAGCCAAACATGATAGTAGAGGAGGAAGAACCATTCAAGGAGAGAGATTTTACCTCGTCAGTGGTCGTTCCATGTACACCGTTAGAAGATACTTTCTTGCCATTGATGCCAATCCCACAGTATTCCATCCTCTATGACCTTCAGCCTAGATTCTCTGTCTCCTTCCAAAAGAAAAATTTCAGAACAAGAGTTGTTGGACCGATGAGCTTACAAAGTATATATCACGCCAAGCTTGAGGGCGAAGGAAATCAAGACCCATACGTAAAGTTGTATGATTCTTACTATGGGCGGCAACCGCTCTTTGATGGTTGCTTCTGCATAGTCGGGCATTAGACTATAAATTTAGCGCTGACTGGGAGGCAACCCAGTGTTCTTTCTTTTTGCTTTTTATTTTATTTTTGGTTTTTGTTTTTGTTTTTGTTTGATTTTTGTTTCTTTCCCATGCTAGTTGGTCGTGTCTGCCGATATATACAATCTGTTGCTGCTGTCCCAGCTGATACTATCAAGAAGGAAGAGGATGCATCGAAAATCAGGGGAGTATTATTTTTGTTCTCATTGTGTTTTTGTTTGTCTTTGCATTTGTGGGTTTTTTATGCATTCTGTTCATTGTTCTGAAGCATTGAGGACAATGCTTTGGATAAGTATGGGGGGTAGACTAGTATTGCATTGTCTATGTGTTTGTGTTGCATCTGTCGTGTTTCGTATTTCTTTGCATACAGTTTATTTTTGTTGTTATTTGCATTGCTATGAGTATGATGAATCATAATAGCCAATGATGATGAAGTTTATTTGAAAAAAAAAAATTTGAAAAATTTTGCTCTTGACTGGACATGAGAAACTGTAGGTTGAACCATGAATATTTTTAAGCACTAATGTTAGACCAGTGAATTGTAGCGAAAGATTTGATGAAGTTTCTGTCTGTTTGACCATTGCACGGCAATAGGTGGTTTTTGGATCTTGATTGTGTTCTATGAATTTTGATGAGGCTCTAGTTTACACTTATGATCTTGGGCGCACCTAGAAAAAATTTCTATACAATTCCATCCGAGCCTTGAAAGGATTAAAATCCTAAAAAAAAAAAAAGATTAAATTTAAGGCTAAGTATGCGGATTAAATGGGATTGATGTTTGTCTTGTGAATAGTCTGATCAACTGTTTGCTTGCATGTTAATCAATTCCAAATCGACAGAGGAGGTTTTGATTTTGATCACTCTGATAAATAACATATTGTAAAACCGACTAGAAATAGAATTCGGTTTCAGTGTGCGGTTTAGGTGTAAACTGATTTTTCACAAATATTTAATGCATTCAAATTTGATTAGAATTATGAAAGATTAGTTCATCAATATTTGAATAAGTTTGATTGTTCTACAAATAGACCTTTGAACAAATTAGGAGAATTCCCGTGAATTAAGATTAAATTTGAGTCCTGAATCGACTACATGTTACGTGATTTGTTCGGTACCTATGTGTGTCTTGGTTGTCTTTGTCTTAATTATTTTTATCTTCAGTTATTTTTATTCTTATTTCTTAATCAGTTTTTATTTTATATTCTTATTTTATTTAATTCAAAATCCTTCTATTATTTTGTCTAGATTAAGTAAAATAATTAATTCTTGAGAATTGACTGCAGTCCATGTGGGATCGATACTTGGACTCTCTGTCCACTTTACTATTATTTGACCTGGTACGCTTGCCAGTAGATTTATATCACACCGATTTAGCCGGTCACATAGCGATCCAGGCGTCAAGGCGGAGCTGTGGCCTAGGAGTATGCAGGTATAGCTATGGTCTCCTGAAATTATTTAGGAGTATGCAATAGCTTAGTTAAGGCTTTTAGAGCTTAATTATTGATGCATGGGTATTTGCATTGTAGAGTTGATATAGGCTTGGAACCTAGAGCGGGACTGCTAGGAACTGCCTATAGTAAGGTACGCAAGTACAGACTGAGATAGCCAGCGCGTTTTGCATGCTTATATGTTGCATTTTGTATGTCATTTATTATGCAGCATGTGCATATCATATTGTGCCTATCTATCTTGTTAGATGAGCCACGTAGGGCCGCTCAGCCCTGTCTGGACGGGTGATGTTTAGTGCCCAGTGACTGACGGGTCATGGGTGATTAGCATCTGGGGACACAGTCCACGTCCTGTAGGAATGAGCAGTGTCGACAGGGTTTGCTCCACGGGTTGTACCACTCATGTCCTAGGCGCCATTACTGAGCATTATATACAGTTACCCCAGATATGGATACCCTATCATTTGCATGCATCATATTTGTATGTTTTTACCCAGTGCTTTCGTATTGAGCTTAGAGCTCACGTCCAGTCTTTTCTGTGTATTTTGACACCCTATTTGACGGGGCAGGTGTAGGTGCAGGATTGAGCACCAGGAGCTTGGAGTAGTCAGTGACCAGTGAAGACAGCAGGATTAGCTGTAGGTTTTGCCTTTAGGCTATTTATTCGATTTGGTTGTATAAATCGAATTTATTTAACCGGTTGTATTCTGCCGGTCTGTTTTTATTTAAGTCTTTTGCAGCGATTTATTTAATGCATGTTTAATTATTCTCTTAACTCTGATTAAGTAGTGGATCCGGGTAGGGTCACTACATTTATTGGTATCAGAGCATATGCATGCAAGAGACTTGGGATATAGTAATGAAACTTTGGGTTATCCTTATAGGATTGATGAGACCTTGGAAGAGGTGATGATGTGGCAATTAGTTTGCCCAGAGACTATCATCATCGGCAGGAATTTTGAAGATTTGGCTTATGGGATTCCAGCAAGTGCAGACAGGATTGATGGATCGTGTCCGAGTTTTCAAAACTTCTACTCAGGTGGATCCTAGTCTTGGATCGAGTACCGGATGCCAGAGGTGTTGGAGAACGCGGCGATCAGATCAATCATGATTGATACCCGGTGCAGCGGAAGTTTAAAAATTTTATATGGAACAATTCCATAATGGGTATCAACCTTACGATTAAATTGTGTGTGTGTAAAAATTAAATAACGATTATAAATTTTTACCTCCAATCTCGAAGCGAGATTATGGACACCAACAGATTGCTCTGCTCTTGTTGTATATCCCTAGAACTAATGGACGAACTGTTCTTCAATCAGGTCCACGAACGGATATTTAATCCCTCTGATAGATTGCACTAGAAAATCTATTAGAAGTTTCTACGAAGAGATTAACGAATTTGATCCGTTAAACCAGAATGTAAATCAAAATTCACAGACTGGATTTTACCGAGCAGAGGGGAGAGGGGGTCGGCCACTTCAGAGGAAAATCACTAGGGTTTTTCGAAAATTTTGTGACCTATTGTATGTAATTTCTGTACTGCAATAACTTATTTATAATGTAGGCCGCTAACAGTTTAGGGCCCATTAATCATAAGTTCAAGCCCGACAAGCAAAGCCCGCATGTTCAGAAATTAATATAAAATTCATCGTGACTCCGATTGATAAACTGATTTCACCAATGTGCACAGAAACCATTTCTGCACCTTTTAAAGTCAAGATAATTTTTTCTGAATCCGAATTCAGTGGTTTCCAAAAATGCCCATCCCTATATCATTTTAGGAAATCTTACTCCTCTACTCATAATTAAGAAGTCCAACTTATTTGTTCATTAAATTTAACTCTTTAAATTTAACTATCTCAACGGGGATTAAAAATCCATTACTCTGTGTGACCCTCAATGGTTCAGGGATACAGCTAGCCGTGGGCTCACAACTCCTTGTGACTCAGAACAACAATTTCCGACTTGCCCATCGAATCATGGTAACAGCGCCTAGAAACATCGCCCCATGATTCCCTAGGTATCACTGATAGTGCCTGCAAGAACCAATAGATTTTGGTTAGCGTACAGTACGGTCCCTTCATCCATATATATCGATCGAATCAACAACCATTGGTATATCGAGAGTCGTTCGAGATTCGATAACTATGCAATACATCTTGAAGATCAAATAGTGACATCGCATGTGCTACTAAGAAACCATTTCTTAAATCACATCATGTACTCTGGCCAGAGATTCGTCACACTAATATCTCCTCAGATCGCATAGGATATCCACACTCGCAAGTATGTGGTGAATCCTTGACAACAAAGCATCGACTCCTATATGTGTTGTAACTGTACCCAATCCCGACACCTGATGACCCCAATAGAGTCGGTAAACGAGTCAAAGTACAGTACTAGCATATAGAGTCTCAATGATGTTTCAAGTAGTAAGGACTAATGGTGTACAACCAAAACCGCGGACTTTATCCACTCGATAAGTGATAACCACTTGGAAAGTCCGGATAGGGTAGTTCGATCATTCATCGTATGAATATCCATTTGCATGCTTCGAACATCTCTATGTTCTTTACCAATGAAACGTGGTACTCTGCATCGCAAATGCTAGTCTCAAACTCGAGCGATCCTTATCCTTATTATCGGACGGCTCAATCGACTAGGAACAGTTTAGAATATACAGTGAATATAAGATGTGTTTCATGATAGACATCCCCATGTTCTACCACATCTTACATACACTATAGTATATTCAAGGTCTTTATCAAAACAACAATATTATATCACAATATAACAATATGAAGAAAGATAAAGTCATTGCCATTAATAAAAGTGTAAATAATATTAAACAAAAGATTATTTATACAAAGAGTCATCAAAGCCCTTAGCCACAAGTTGGCTCACCGGGCACCCACTCTTTCAAGAGGCAGTGGCAGAGCATTGGATGGGATGCACTTGATGCTTGCATCTGTATTGTCCATACCATGATGACACTACTCTGAAGATTCTCCACTAGTAGTTGGAGAGATTGTCAGATAGACCTTAACCAAAGAATGCCTCGAGCATGACAGGTTTCGAGAGTGAGGTCTTCAACCTCATGCAGTACATGGTTTTGCCGGTATGCTGATATCGATTCTTTCGGTAGGCACACGGGAAACTTCATGTTCAAAAGCATGATATGAATACAAGAAGAACATTGATGGTGGATCGGGAGCAGAAGGAGTCGACTGACATGCACTGATGCAGAGCATAGCTGGTTAGCTGTCACGAGCCATTTATCCAGAGTTCTTCGTAGGAGGAAATGTAGAAAGACTTGGTCGGGAGAATGCTTGTATCGATGCGTGTGTCGATTAGAAGCTTCATGCTCAAGAAACGAAGACTAGTACGATGATTTAAATACTGTATTGATGTAGTTGTAAACAGTATTTCAGTTTTAATAAATCATCATACTTTGGTTGTATTATTTCAAGTTTGGTTGTACATTTCATTGTATTCTGAATACTGTATGTATTACATGAGATTGTAATAAAGAGAAATTGTACATAACTTGAAATAAGTGATACATGTTTTATTTATCCAGCAATTCGTGAATGATTGCGAGTGATTTTGCTAGGATTGACATTGTTTTAGTTGATTAGTATTCAACTGCTGTAACTCATGGGATTTGAGTGAGCCAACTGTGACTATTTGGCTTGTGGTTAGTCTAGGCGTTTTCCTTGGATTGACCTAGTTAGTCAGTGGATTATGTTAGTGTCAGCGATGAGTGGACTCATCTAGAGGCATTAAGGGTATTGTTCGATTTAGAACATTTGGGCTTTGTTCTAGGTTGTTTCTTGAAACAGTAGGCTATCTTACCTTTGTTAGGTTGAGGCTTGTGATGATGGGTTTTCATCAGGGATACCAGGTCCAGTATATGCCGAGAGTTGTTGACTATGACCATGACCAGACGTGATGGGGCGCGACCCTATGCCAGTATTACTCTAGGAGTCCTTGTACTTCAGAGGTTATCTGGGAGCCTTGGTGCTTCAGGATTGGCGGTGGGAAGGCTATTCAGTCTAGGGATTTGGTAGCAGTCACGACAGGGTATGACCTTGGATTAGATATCAGGTTTGATATCGATGGTTTGATATCATCTGGTGTGCCAGAAATATAGTTTGAATATTTTGCTGTAGGAACCAGTCATGGAGGGATTTTCTTGACAAGCGTGTACTCTGAGCAGATAGGTATTA